>NW_007033863.1:277937-292365 GCF_000164805.1 Carlito syrichta
CCACTGAGCCCGCTCCGCCCCGCCCCTCGGGGCGCGCCCAGGGTGGCCTGCCGAGCGCCGAGCGCCACCAGCGAAACGGTCGTCTGGGCCCGCGGCTGGAGCTGCAAGAAGCTGCCGGCGCGCTCCGGCTTGCAGATGCATGCACACCGCGCGCCGAGCGGCCTCCAACCGCCGCCCCAGTCCAGGACCCGGACATTCCTACTGCTAGAATGGGAAATCCTCTGGCTTTATTCATCCCCCGACGGGCGGAATCAGGACCTTCCCCAGGATCCTACTGCCTTTCCCTTTTCGGGAAGTCACCCGCTCCTTGGTCAGGGATCAAAGACACCCGATCCCCAACCACGAGGATCCCCTCAACATCATCCTAGTTATCCAGGTGTCCCCCGACGGTGACATCCTGCAGACCTAGGGAACCCCCACACAGCTGGTACCACATTTCAATTACCGCCTGCTTCTCCCTCCGATTGTCGCCAGCTGTTCCTTGACAGCTGGGTGGGGCCAGAATCCGACCGGTACCCCGCCCCCAACCTGGCACCCGCCCCCTCCGATCCGCTTGGGAACAGCCGTGCAGGACCAGTGCCCAGTCCTGGCTCTAATCTTGAACATCCTTGCTCAAGGCAAAGCTTCCAGGCTCTTCCCAACCACTTAAGCCCCGCCTCTTCCCCCTCCCCACGCCCCCTTCCACCAGGTGTTCACTGCTCTTCCTCCCAGGGCAAGACTAGGGCAGTGCTAAACCCACCTCCTCCCACCCATAGTCTGACTACTCACACCTCAGTGGCTACAAACTTCTTCCTGCACCCCTAGCCATCTTCAGAGCCAGCTCTGCCTCCTAACTACCCTTGAGACGCTACAAACCAAGCCAGGTGTGAGTGAGCTGAATGCCCAGGGGCAGCCTTTAGTTGAGGCAAGAAGCCTGAGGCAAAGTCTCCAGGCTGCCTCTCCCTGAGATGTGACCTCAACCAGCCACTATCCTCTCTGTGCCTTCAGGGAGAAGGGGCTTTGAAAGCCCCACAATCCCCTTTGCAGACACCTCAGTGCCTCTCAGTGGACTTGCAGATGGGTCTGATCCAGCCCAGAGTACAGATCTAGGTAGTACCCTGGACATTGCAAAGTAGGAAAAACATAGAAGGAAGCCCCAGCTCTAAGCAGCCTTGAGAAAATTCCCGTTAGGACACCCTCTGTTCCTCAGAGCCCAACTCCTCACAACCAAGTTCTCCGCCTTTCAAAAGCTCCTGCAAAGTCAGGCTTTGCAAGGCTTGAGTCTTTCACTTTTCCACTCCCTCTGTGGTACCCAGTCCTGGCCTCCTTCACCAAATATGACTTCTGCGTTTCCAAGCCATCCTTCACTAGAAATACTACCGAGCAAGGTGCTCAGAAATCCAGTTCTGCCCCTCTGTGTCTGTGGCAAAGCAGATGACACATGGTTTCCTTATCCATAAAAAGGGAACACAACAATCTTTGCCCCATGACTTGTTTTGAGGCATACATGAGAAATGAGATGATACAGGTTAAAACCTTAGAACATGGCGAGCACTTGATTATGGGAGGGGCTCATCAGGGTTGCCAGATAAAGCAAGCATTGGTTGAAAATCTAGACTGTAAAACTTCACTGTCCAATAGGATCATCACTAGCCTGGTCCTAGCCACGTTTCAAGTACCCAATAGACATGTGTGGATACCATTATAGAATGTTGCAAATATCTGAAGCACATTTTCATCCATCATCTCAGAAAGTTCTATCCAAGAATGCTTCTCAAGATAGACAATGACATTAACAGCAAAGAATCTGGAGCCCAACTACCTGAGTTTCAACTTCTGGCCCCACTACTTCCAGCTGTATGACTCCAGGCAAGTTATATAAGCTCTGTGCCTCCGTTTCCTCATCTGTAAAATGGGGATAATAATAACACCTGCCTTATAGGGATGTTGTGAGGACGTTAATGAGTTCGTGTTTGTAAAATGCTTAGAGCAATGTCTGGCTCCTAGGAAGAGTTCAAAAAGCAATTGCTGGCCAGGTACAGTGGCTTACACCTGCAATCCCAGTACTCTGGGAGGCCAAGGCAGGAGGATCACTTAAGACTAGGAGTTCAAGACCAGCCTGGGCAACATAACGAGACCTCATCTCTACCAAAAAAATCAAAAACATTAGCCAGGCATGGTGGTGCAGAACTGTAGTCCCAGCTATTCAGAAGACTGAAGTAGAAGGATCACCTGAGCCCAGGAGGCCGAGGCTACAATCAGCCATGATTGTGCCACTGTACTCCAGCTTGGGCAACAAAGTGAGACTCCAATTCAAATAAAATAAATAAATAAAGCATCTGTTAAAGTCACTGTTAGGAAAGGCAGGGAGAAACTGGATCCAGAAAAGAGCTCTGGCCCAGCCCTGAGTAAAACAGAAATAATCCCTAAGTGGCAGGTGGTGATGAGCAAAGTTGTCAGCATACTTTGTAAAGTACTTCCAGGAAAGCAGAGTGGCTGCCCCTCCACCCCCATCCCTCTGGGCCCCTGGGAAGAGTCAAGGCACCAGCCCAGCTGTTCCCTCCCCTTACCATCTCCGTAGGCTGGCCCAGGGTCCTCAGCCCAGGTGGGCGGGAAGGGCACCGTGAGAGGTAATCGGGGCCGGCGGGAGGTCAGAAAACTGCCAGGTAGCCCCCCAGGCTCTCGGCCCAGGGGGCTTGGGGGCCGCTCAGCGGCTGAGGTGGCCAGCAGCTCCTGCAGGATGTTGATGGGTGAGACGGTGAGCTCCCAGTTGGTGATGCCGAAGTCCCGTAGGTGGGCCCGGGCGTGACTGGAGAGGCCCGCACGTGTGTCAAAGCCAGCCCCACAGAAGTCACAGCGCATAAGGCTGAAGGTGCCAGGGTCGAAGTTGGCCACTGTGGAGAGAAGACATGGACTGCCTGAGGTGGGGAGGGGGCTACTCTCCAGCCCCCATCCTGACCTGTTCCCAGGACTTCGTCCTGGACTGCCTTCCTTCTCCTTGGCTGTCCCATTCGCATCTGCCTGCCCCTCAGCTCTCAGTTTGTGCAGCAGTGCCCTCATCCCAGGAAGCCTGACACTCCCAGGTTTCCCCTTCCCACATCTGGCAGCATCAGGTCTGTCTCCCTCAGAAACACTTCTCCATTGTGGATTTACAATCCTCTGGAAAGGTATTCACTGAATACCCTTCCTCTGTCTATTTTTGCTATCATCCCAGTGCAGTAAATTAAATACTTGGGGCTAACACAGTGGCTCAGGCCTGTAACCCTAGCACTTTGGGAGGCCGAGGCAGGAGGATAGCTTGAGTCCAGGAGTTTGAGACCAGCCTAAGACAACGTAGTGAAATCTCATGTCTACAAAAAAAGAATAAAAAACAAGCCAGGCACGATGGCATGCACCTGCAGTCACAGCTACTCAGGAGGCTGAGGCGGAAGGATCATCTGAGCCTAGGAGCTCAAGGCTGTGGTAAGCTGTGATCATGCTATTGCACTCCAGCCTGGGTGACACAGTGAGACCCCAACTCAATAAATAAATAAGTAGGTAGATAAATAAATATTTGTGTTTTTTTGAAAGCAGAATTTATTGAGAGGACAGAAAAGCTCCCACAGGGGGAGGGGACCCGAAGGGGTTGCCCATAAATAAATATTTGTTGGATAAAGAAAACAAATAGACAAAGAGATGTAATGCCCTCCACTGGGAGTCTTCTTTGAGCCCTCAAGTGGAAGTTGGGACTTCTTCTCAGCCTCCCCAGCCTCCTGGTCCTCCCATCTTTCCGATCTCAGCCCAGATCACACGATGTTATCACTGCCTGGTTTCCTGGCTGTCCACCCCTAGATTCTTACTCCTAGCATGTACACACATTCTCTCCCTCTCCCTCTCCTTTTCTTTCTCTCTGTCTCTCTCAACCACCATACCAGCACCTTCCCCAAGTAGGCTTTGTGTCTTGCCAACATCGAAATCACCCAGGGTGCTCCCATTGGAGATGGACTCATGGAATCAGAACCCTATAGCCTAGTAACCTGCATAGTTCACAGACAGCCCCAGGGGGTTCTGAAGCTGGCAGATGGGGGTAGAGGTTCCCACCCTTCCTGGATTAGGCTATGAACTCCAGGAGACCAAGGATTGTTGTTTTGTTCATGGCTGTGTCCCCAAGTGCCCAGAACAGACGAGACCTTACTCAATAAATAATTGACAGATGAAGGAATGGCCTGGGTATTGGGGCATCCCCACACGTTCACTGATGGGGTGGTCTTTACTACAGCTCCCAGGTCCCTCAGAAGTGGAAGCCCCAAATTCCCCTTGCTTGGGGCTAAGGGAGAATTTAGATCAAGGGTGGCCGGCCCAGCGGTGTGTCTCCCGGGCTGTGGAGGGAGGTGAGCTGAAGCGAAGCTGCCCTACCTTTTTTCTTCTTCTTCTGGAAGGAGAACCTGCGCTCGATGGCCTTCACCTCCTCAGCAGAGATGAAATGCCGCACATTGTAGCTGACGCCCACGCGGTTCAGGTGACCCCGGACATGGTTGGCCAAGCCAATGCCATTATGGAAGCGATCAGGGCAGTAGGGGCATTTCCGCTCCTCGTGCTTCAGTGCCATGGCCGGGTCCCCATCCAGGAGTGTGTCGAGTCCCAGTGGGCCACCCAGTGGCGTGTCCAGGAGCAGGAAGTCCAGAGGATGGGCACCCGTCAGCCCCAGCTCCTCGGGCTGCAACCTCGGGGGCACCCTGGCCACTGCCGCCATGACCTGTGGCCCGAGCCTTGCCACCAGCACGATGGGCACCATCCCTCGGAGCTGCTGCTGCTGGGCTCGTGAGGCATCGGCTGTCCGCAGGGCTTCTTGGAATGTTCGCTTCAGCTCTAGGGCAGGCTGTGGGATGAGGCTGGGGGTGGCTGGAGGTGGCAAGACCCCATTTTCAGGGGAGAAATCCATTCCAGAGCTCAGCACTACATCTTCCTCTTCCATCTCCTCCTCCTCTTCACTCCATGGGCGCCTCTGGTCCCCTAGCCCCTGTGAGTGGATAGCCCTTTTGTTTCTACCAAGCTGTAAGGAGTAGGGAGTAGACACTAGTGGGGAAGGAAAGGCCAGCCTTCCAAGAGGCCTCTGGCCCATGCCATGCGTAAGTGTCTTTGACAGTGGAAAATCCCTCATGCCCAGCTGCTGGCAGCCTGGGCCAAAGGCCAGACTGGGGTCGTACCCAGCAGGACTCTCCCGCCACATGGGGGCCAAGTGCGGCTCAGCTTTGCCAAAGTAGTCAACGGTGGTATCGGGGAAGCAGGCGTGTGTGTCCTGGCTAGTGCTGGGTTGGCTGGCAGGGTCTTCCTCGAAAGTCTCGCTGTCCTCCTCCCAGTGGGGATGGGCATGTACCAGTCTCACATGCTCCCTGAGCAGGCTCTCGCTGGCCGCAGGGAAGCCACAGAAGATGCAGGCACTGAGGCCCTCAGTGGCTCCGTAGGGCTGGTAAATGAGGGCACTGGCCTCAGTGCCTGGGCTGCTCACCCTGCTGCCACCCCTGAAAGGCTCCTTGGTGGCTTGACCTGGAGGGTCGCGCATGTGCAGCTTGGCATGCTGCACAAAGGCCCTGGAGGAATTGGTGCCAAAGACGCACTTGGGACAGTGTAGCCGTGCCTCCTGGCCCTCGTCGCCTGGGACCCGCTTCAGTTTCTGGATTTCCTCGATGATCTTCTCCCGGGAAGCCTGATGCAGCTGCCGGTGCTGCTCCAGCGCAGTGGGGTCGGCGAAGGCCCAGCCACACTCGCTGCAGGCCAGAGGGGCCAGCTCGGCAGGGGGCTCCTGGCCTGGGGCTCGGCGGTGCTGGCTCATGTGCTCTAGGAGGTGCTCCTTCTGCCTGAAATAGATGCTGCACTCAATGCATGGGAACACAGCTGGGTCCTCGTCATCGTCCTCGTCCAAGCCGGCCGTCCCCTCGGCCACCTCCTCCAGCAGCTCACACATGTAGGGCCTGGTTCGGATTGGGGGCAGCAGCGGCTGCAGTCGCTCCACGGATGCCTCTGCGTTCACCGTCCAGGTCTGCGTGGCCACCTCTGAGGCCGATGTGGGCAGGCCCCACTCGGATGGCTGGGCCAGCCCCTCGAGGTCCTCTAGGTCTTCCTGGGTGCCCCCCGCTGCCACATCCAATGTCTTGGTGTCTTCCACTGGCACCAACACCCTCCTGAAGGGGGCGAGGGGTGGCGGCTGGGGAGGCAGGTCCAAGAGCAGTCCTGTATCCTGCGGGGGCTCCTGCTCATCCTCCTCTTGGAGCCAGTCAAATCTGGGGTGGCACTGGGGGGCTTTCTCCAAGAGTCTTAGTTCCCTTCGGTGCAAGAACCGTCTAGAGCCCTCAAGCTCAGCGTGGGGTTTCAAGGTTCTCACAATGACTGAGTCCTCGAAACTTTGCTCAGATAGGATGCCCTCCCCAGCCTCCTGGACGAGGGGGCGCTCCCAGGGCCCCTGGCCATCAGGGGGGCCAGGGAAGTGGCCCAGGAGATGGGGAGGTGGGGAGCCCGGCCGGAAGTTCAGGCTGGCTCCATCCCAGCAGCTGCAAGGAAGTGCCAATGAGGACAGGTTAGCCATGGGCCTCCGTTTCCCTTTCTAGGGTGATAATGGGAACCCTTCCAGGCAATTTGAGGCAGGCCCCAGAGATGCAGCCCAAGGGTGACTTCAGAGGGGACAGGGATGTGATGAGACGGTTGGGAGATGGGGGGAGACCATGTGGACCCTTCTAGAGCTACTGGGTCAAAAGCCAGGTTCAACTACCAGGATGCACCTGTCCACATAGCCCAGCCCCATTGCATCATGGGGGAATGTACAGGGACCACACCTGGAACCACAGGGGGATGTGGCCACCTCTAAGGAGTCTGGTGGCATGGTCAACTTCCATCTCTCCCCTTGGAGGACCTAAGCCTCTGACCTGTGCTCCAGACTGCTTCTGTCTTGGTTCTCCTCAAACTGGGGGGATTTTGTTTCACATCTCCACAAACTTGGGGAAAGTTAACTTTACAATGCAATAGCTTGAAAGACATACCCTTTCCTGGCATCTCCTTCCCCTGGGAAGGGCAGAGTCAGGAGAGGTTAAAAGTCCCTGTTCAGTTTCTGACACTAGTGACTGTGACTTTCTTGGACAGTGGGTGAGGGTAGGGTGAGGTAGGGATGGGATGCAGGGAGGCAGGATAACCTCTCTGGGCCTCAGTTTTCCAATCCTAAAAATAGAGGTGAGTCCAAAGAACCAGGAAATTGCTTGTCCTTATACAACATCTGAGAAACTTTCTTGTAGTCACCATCACTAAAATTTCACACAAGGCAGGTACTTATTTAAATGCTCACAACCACAATCCTTCAAATGGGAACCACAACCCCATGGGGCATGAGGTGAAGATGACTCAACTCAGTACTCAGGGAACACTTTACTTCACCTGATGCCTGCCTGGGGTCCATTTATTTTCTTTTCTTTTTTTTTTTTTTTTTTTGGAGTGGGAGTCTAACTCTGTCACCCAGGCTGGAGTGTCGTGGCAATCATGGCTCACTGCAGTCTCAACTTCCTGGGCTCAGGTGATCCTTCCACCTTAGCCTCCCAAGTAGCTGTAGAGACAAAGTCTTACTATGTTGCCCAGGCTGGTCTCAAACTCCTGGGCTCAAGCGATCCTCCTACCTCAGCCTCCCAAAGTGCTGGCATTACAGGTGTGAGCCACTGTGCTAGGTCGTGAATTCTTATTACGAGTGTTCTTGATCAATTCTCCCTTCATTTCCAAGATCCTGTCTTGAAATCTGGGGTATTGATCATGCCCATGGAGCAGATGAGGAAATGGGCTCTATCCAGACATTAAGCAGAAATCATGGGGTCACCTTGCTAAGTTCTATCAGTGACATGTGACACTAACAGGACCATCCTTCTGGGGCTTAGGATTCAGTGGGAGGGGTAAACACATACCTAGCATATAGCAGCTATGATTAACACTGATAAGAACATTATGACCTATCAATACCCGCCAAGTTGTTTAACAAAGGGTAGTGACCATCAGCATTACTGTCGATTCTGGCTTTCTTAAATCCTCAGGGCAAATTCATGAGATGCATCTTATGGACTCCATTTTGCAGATGAGAAAACTGAGGCTCAGAGAGGCCTAGCATCATTCTAAAGGTCATCTGGCAGAGAGAGGACTCAAAGGGCCCAACCTCCAGGCTCTTGTTCCTGTGGCCCTGCTCCTGGCAGAGATAATGAGAGTTGACTGACTGTGTTCATCCCAGACCTCCCCCCACCCCAGCACACACCCAGGGTTTGCCTTCTTGGAGCCACCTCCTTCTCCTGCCTGGCCTCCTGATTCCCTCCTGTCCCTGTCTTATTCCCCAGGGGCTTCTCTGGGGCCTGGGCATGTCTTGCTTGCCCCCCTGCCCTCCCTGAGGTCAGGGCCAGCATGGCACTCACCAGCTGCTGATCCGATGGGTGGCGGAGGTGGCACAGGGGAGGGCTTCGCTGAGGCCGGGATGGGGCTGCCCGTCTGCAACAGAGAGGGGAGACCCTGAGGGGCTGGGATCCCCCTGTTTGGGGCCCTCCACACCCCAGCTCCAGGATCCCTGCCAGGCACTTCAGAAGAGCCCTGCTGGCTCCCAACCCCTCTCCCTGAGAGGCCTTTGGCCTCTGCATTCCTGAGCCCTGAAAGGGGTTTCTTTGGAGGAGTCCCCTTGGCTCTCCTGGGGGACCAAGGGCTTGCTACCTTCCAACCCTCCTCTCTTCCCCCCACCTGGCAGCCAGAGTGATTTTTTTTTTAAGTCACACCTGGTAAACTCACCTGGCTTCTTTTTTTTTTTTTTTTTTTGAGTTGGAGTCTCATGCTATCACCTAGGCTAGAGTGCAGTGCTACACTCATGGCCTCGACCTGCTAGGCTCAGGTGATCCTTCTGTCTCAGCCTTCCAAGTAACTAGAACCGCAGGCATGTACCACCACGCCTGGCTAATTTTTTGGTTTATTGTAGAGATGAGGTCTCACCATGTTGCCCAGGCTGGTCTTGAACCCCTGAGCTCAGGAAATACTCTTGCCTCTGCTTCTCAAAGTGCTAGGATTACAGGCATGAGCCACCCCGCCTGGATTCACCTGGCTTCTAAGGATACCTATCATAAAAGTCAGATTCCCAGTTGCCACCTACAAGGCCCTAAGAGGTCGGACGTCTGTGGGTCTCTCCAACCTCATCTCCCTCTCCCAGCTCCTCCTGCTTCCACCCTGGCTGTGTGGGCCTTCTTGGGAATCTTCAAGCCCACCTAACTCTTTCTGGCCTCGGGGACTCTGCCCTTGCTCTCCCCTCTGCCTGGAGTGCCCTTCTCTGGCCACCTACTCAAGTAAGCCCCTCTGATACTCTCCTCTCAGCATCTGTTTCATTCCTTCCTTAGCAATCCCCAAAATTACCCTGTTCTCTCTCTGCGTGACTTCTTGTCTGGGTCCCCCGCTAGGCCATACGTTTCACTAGATCAGGGACTTTGTTGGCCTCATTCACCGCAGTCTCCCAGCACCTGGCACACAGCAAGTGCTCAACAAAACCTTGCCAGATGATGAATGAGGAGCCTGTTCCAGCCTGAGCTGCAGAGAGCCTGTCCCTGCCTTTTAGACCCCTTCCCTGGCCTAAATCCTAAAATCGAATACCTTCCTTGGGCCCACCCCCCATTCCCGCCCCAACACAGACAGAGCCAACTCTCCATTATCTGCCTGTGGAGCCAATGCCTGGAGCGACCACAGGAATCCTGGCCTGCATCTCCTCTGCCTGCCACGCTTGCCTGACACAGGCAAGCATGCCAATCGGGGAGCAGGCCAATTGCCCTGGCCAAGGTTAACACGCCGGGGGAACTTGTGCCCCGTCCAGAGCCCGACAGATGCAATTGCTGGATTAGCCTCAATTTGAGGATGGTCCAGAAAGAGTGATAGGGCTGGGCTAATTCTTTTTCCAATCCCTCGCTGTCCAATTTGCCCAGGAAATTGAGAGTTGCCTGTTAGAAGTCAAGGAATAAAAATGGGGGTGGAGCTGGTCACTGTCTGAGGGTCTTTCTCCTGAGCCTGAGAAAAGAGCTGCAATTTTTATATGCCTTCTGGAAGGTGTGGGTGGTGATGGGTGTACAGAAATGTGCATCGTCTACAGAAGGGTTTCCCAAGCTTGGCCCTAGTGAATCTAGGGCTGGATCATTGGGATGGGACCTGTACTGTGCATTGTAGGGTGTTGAGCAGCATCCCTGGCCTCCACCCTCCCAATGCCAGTGCCTCCCCACCCCTTAGTCATGACAACCAACAATGTCTCCAAACATTACCAAAGTGTCCCTTTAGGGGCAGAATCACCCGTTTGAGAATCATAGGTGTAGACGAACAGAGAACAGGGCTATGCTTGGGTGCAATGGCTGGATTTAAGGTGCACTGTTGTGGTGGGCAGTTAAAGGTTGGGAAAGCAAGACCTGGATCAGTCAAGGGGGCCAAGAAACAGGGTCTCCAGAGAACATGTGAGTCTTAGACACAATGGTTTCAGGAAAGAGAAACTGGTTCGTGTACACCAGCCCTAGCACAATCTAGAGGTGTGGGTCTGAGGGTCCTGGGCGTCCTGCTTCTGAGATTCTGGGACCCCAAGCTCCTGAGATTGTAGGCGTCCCAGATTTGATGATTCTGCGATTGCCGTTGTCTAAGAATTCCATGAGCCAGGGGGCCGTATTGGCCTCTTTGTCTGAGCAGCTCCAGCGAGGCTCCTATTTTTAGTGGCAGTGACTTTGGAGGAAGCAGGCCAAGCAGGGCCCTGTGTCCGAGAAACCTTGGAGGTGGGGGGCCTCTACAGCTGATGTGCGGATCCAGGAGTCCCTACGGGTCAGATGAGGTGCCTGGGACGCAGTTCACAGGCAGTGATCACGACAAGGGCCCTCTTTGGCTCCTGCCATCTGGGTTCCTGGAGAAGATTTGCAAATACCGGCAGCATAGGGTGTCACCAGCAGCTTGAACCCCAAGCCTGGGTTCCACTTGACAGAGCAGCCAAGAACCAGTGGTGCCCCAGAGGGTATGTCTTTCCCATTCCAAGCCTCGGTTTGTTCCTCTGTACAGTGGGAACAGCCACCAACCCAGTCTTGCAGGGCCAGCGATGGGTGCCAACAAGATCACAGTAAATACTTGATCCAGAGAAGCAGTGGTGGAGAGAAAGGATGGTGGGAGTCCCAGGGGGCCAGGACTGGCTCGGTGACATCCCAGAGTGGAAGCTGG
This sequence comes from Carlito syrichta, assembly GCF_000164805.1. Taxonomy (NCBI): domain Eukaryota; kingdom Metazoa; phylum Chordata; class Mammalia; order Primates; family Tarsiidae; genus Carlito; species Carlito syrichta. The sequence continues at coordinate 289,122 of NW_007033863.1, forward strand.
TGGCTGGACCCAGAGCCTCAGGCCTCCTCACTCCATGCTCTGCTTTTATCCCCATGAGGGAATAAATGTCGTTTGTCCCTGGGTCCTCTGTCATTTATCCCTGAGTCCTCTGTCCCCAACACAATGCCAGGCATACAACAAACTCTTCATGGATCCACATGGACTTAGACTCCTGAGACTTTGCTGTACCTGGGAAGCCCCACCAGAGAGGTACATAGGGCAGGGGCTGTCAGAGGGCTGTGGGAGCTATGACCGACTGTCATCATGGAGGACAGAGGAGGCAGTGGACACACCCATGGCCAGGCAGAAAAGTTTGGAGGTGGCCACTCCAGGGTGTCCTCAAGGGGCTCTGAGGACTGAGTGAGGATGAGGGAGGACCCAGGCTTCAGGGTAGAACAGCAGCCCCAGAGGCTGTTCCTATTTATAGACATCACAAGACTCCTCAGGCAGGTGCCCACATCAGGGAAAGGGGGGTCAAGCAGGCGAGAGGGCAGCAGGAGAGACATGGTGTCCCAAGCCCTGGCATTTCTCCAACCTCCAGGCCATAGCCGTGACCCCACTCCGAGTCAGACCATCCCCACCCCTGGTCCTGTTTGCTGAGGGAAACCATTCAGGGTGGGTCTGACCCCCCTCAGCAGCTGCATCCCCCTCCTCCCCTAGCTGTAAAATGGGTGCATGCATGAGACACTTGTTGATTCCCTAGGAGAAGTGAGAATGTACCTACCTGTCCACTTTCCCCCTCTCTCCAGACCTGGGGCGTCTGCCAGGTAGAGAAGAGATGCCCAATCCCTCAGAACCAGACCCAGAGGGAACCCCGGGACCCCAGAACCTATACCCTTGGGCTCCCACAAAGCCAAGGTCCTGTCCCTTCCCTGGCTAGCTGTGTGACCTGGGACAAGGTCTTGCCTCTCTGAACCTCAGTCCATAATGGTTTGGAGGAGGAGATTTTCAAGGTTCTCTGAGCACTGAGACTCCAGCGTTGGGTAAACTCTCTGCCTGCAGGGGCCTCACCCTGCCACCCCCCTGCCTGACACCTGCAGGTGCTACCATCTACCTCCAAGCCTTTGCATGTGCAGAGCCACCCACCTTGATGCCTGCTGCCCCCTTGGTCTGATTCATTGTCCTTCATCCTGCTTCCTCCACTTCCTGCAGGACTCCTGGACACTTGCCAGGTTGGGCCAGGTATTCTCCCTATCACAGCCCCAGTCACCTTGTCATAGCACCAGATGTCAAAATGTCTGTCTCCCTAGCCCCAGATAGTGAGGTCCCTGAAAGCAGAGATGGGGTATGAATGGTCACCGCTGTGCCCCAGCGTTCAGCCCCAAGACAGTGCTCTGTAAACATCTGAGCATCACGAACGGCGAAGGTGAGCCAGATCAGGTCAAGGACTGCAAAGACCTGGCTGTGTGACTTTGGGCAGCTGACTTCTCCCCTCAGGGTCTTAGTTTCCCCATCTCTAGCATGGAATAATAATAACTATGGCTATGCCATAGAGTTCTTCTGGAATGACACAAGAGGATCACACAAAGAGTTTGGAAGATAGGAAACCTATGAGGCGCTTGGGGGTTCCTGAAAACCAAAGCTTTGGGGCAGGGCAAGAAGATGAAGGGAGAGGTCTGATACATCAGCCCACTGTTCTCCAAGGATGCCAGGCTCCCACCTGGTCCTTGAACATGCCAGTCTCCTCCCTGCCACAGGATCTTTGCACTTGCTGTTCCCTGCACCTGGCAGGCCCTTCCCACCATTCATTCTGTGCTCCCCTCAAATACCACTCTTTCAGGGAGGCTTTCCTAGATCCCCTAGGCACAATCCTGGCGCTCTGTTTAATACCCTCACAGCATCTGTCACTACTTGCCCTTAAGATATTTGTTTATTTGTTTGTTATCCATCTCCTCTACTAGAATGTCAGCCCCTTGAGGGCAGAAACTCCTGGCTCTTGTTTACAGCTATATTCCCAGCACCTAGAACAGAGCCTAGCACATAGTGGGTGCTCAGTATTTAATGAGTGAATAACAAATCTTGACATAGGAAGAGCTTGAGATACCTTTTTGCTGGGTAAATTGAGGCACAAAGCGGTGGCAGGTATCCCTGACTACCCAATCTCTCACTAGCCACTAGAGGGCACAAGCTGTTTTGGCCCATGGCTCACAGAAGCAAGACTCATCAAGACAGCAAGAGGGAGGAGGCTGGGATAGGCTGATGAGAGTGGAGTACACCTGGGAAACTAGTGGGCTTTGGCAGAGAGCTCAGGGTGCTGAAATGCGCATTTGGGCCTGATTAATGTGCTCAGAGGAGGGAGCCAGGCAAGGGAAACTCAGCAGAGTGCAAAGAGAAGGCTCTGGACCTAAAGGAAATCAGAATCCCAACTCAGCTCCTGCTGGGCTGAGTGCCTTAGCTCTCTCTGAGCATTGGGGACCAGGCTGGATGCTCCCTTGGGGCCACAGGGCCCACCCTCTTACCAGAAATGCCACCTCTGCCATCCAGAATGTCTCGGGGACCCTCCTTGGTGACAGGCAGGTAACGAGTGGACCGGAAGATGCCACCTTCCCCCTCGGCAGCCTCGGCCCCACCCTCGATGTCCTCCCTTGGCGCTGGGCCAGGTAGTCTCTCTGGGCCTCGAGGACGATCTGGTGCGGCCAGGCCGCCTGCTAGGGACCCCTCCATGAATTTTCTCTGCTTGGTTCCACTTGGCTCTGCTGGGCTGGCTCAGCGGCGCATTGTAGGTCTGGAGACAGAGAGGGAAGTACTCAGGGGGACGTAGGAAAGGACTCTGCCTCCGTTTCTCCTCCCTCAAAATACCAGTTCTCACCCTTGCAGCTCATTGCCTCAGTTTACCTCCCAGTGCAGATGAGCTAAGTAAATGGTGCTGAGAACCCATCCACACACATTCTATTCCAACGGACTGTGCCCTCAGTCTCTCCATCTGTAACTCCTCTCTTTACACAGATCCTGCACTGCCTCAGTTTACCCCATCTTTACACATGCACACGCAGCAACTTTGTCTTCTTCCATCACTTCTCCCTGATGCCTCCTTTCATTCACACACAGCAGTACTTTCCCCTGTTGTGGCTTTACAGCCATTCATATGCCCCTCCTTTGCCATGCCTCCGTTTCCTCAGCAAGAATCCCAACCACTTCCACACTCGGATCCTACACAGTCTGGAGTCTCCAGTCATAACCCCTTCACTTTTCTCCATTGGATTGCTCATATCAATTACCCTTGCACTTTTCCCACACTCCCACC
>NW_007033863.1:292614-293055 GCF_000164805.1 Carlito syrichta
CCAACCAAGACAGCTCTAGTCCGCGTGCGAAAGGGAACGATGGGGCTCCTGGTCCAGAAATCAGGGCCCTGGGGAGGGGGGAGCTGTCCTCTCCACCTATAAATACCTTCAAGGTAACGGCGGAAAGTGAAGGGCAGGAATGAGGCGCCCTCCCCAGGGAAATGGTGGGGAGGCCGGGCCCAGGCAACCGGGGCGGGGCCGGGGCTCCAGGCCTGGTTGCAGGCGCTGCCCTCGGGGGCCTGGGGACTCCCAGGAGGTTCGTCCGTGGGCTGGCAGTCTTGGCGGGGGTCCCTGCTCAGGCCCGGAGGAAGCACCTGCGGTTGCCCACCCGGTGGGCACTGCCCGCGGGGAACGGGCGGGACCGCAACTTCGGAGCACTTTGGCAACGTGGGGAGGGGTCTCCTGCCCGGACGCCGCCCAGGGGTCGCAGAAGTGGGGGCT
>NW_007033863.1:293344-300092 GCF_000164805.1 Carlito syrichta
GGAGTGGCCAGGCGGGTCACCCTTAAAGGGCCCGCGCGGCCTGAGAGTCCTGGGAGAGGCTCTGTTACCATGGCAATACCCTTGTCCTCCCGCCCCCAATGGCTCCTCATTACCCCACTGGTACTTCCAATGCTAGGCTGGCTAAAGGCAGTAGAAGAGTGGGGAGGAGTCAGAGAAGTTCCCCCATGGGTCACTGACAGGTCACTGAGGACTCCACCGGCCAATTTTTAGCCTCCAGTCCCCTGCCCCCAATCAGCTGCCTTCCAACCACAAGTTCACGCTCTTCTTCCCTATCATCCACACTGGACTTCAGCACCTCCATGCCCCTAGACCTGCCCTAGGTCCCCAGTGCTAAGTCCCCTTCTCCACCCAGCCCCCAGTACCATAGCTTCCAAGACTATCCCATCAAACCACATCAGGGGCCTGTCTTCTCCCATCCACCACACATCCACATATCCATCCACCTATCTCCCCACCCATTCATCCACGTGTTCAATGGATCAACCCCTCAACTACCCATTTGATCAAAGACTCATGTATCCATCCACCCCTCCGACAGCCTATTCATCCAGCCACACACCCACTCAACCCACCTATCCATTTCCCATCTACCTGCCCATTCACCCACCACCCATTTATCCATATAACCAAGCAAATACCCATTTATCTATACAACCAAGCAAGTACCCAATCATCCCCATATACATTCTCCCATCCAGTTACCCAAATATACATCCACCAATTGCATGTTTTGTTTATTTGTTCTCTCTAGTAGCATATAAACTCTCTGAGGCCAAGAATCCTGTCTGTCTAGTTCATTATTGTTTCCCCATTACCAAGCTCAGAATCTCAGGAGACCTCAACAAATGTACATACGATATATATAATCACGAAATTCAAATATTTATTTCCTAGTATGAGCCAGGGCTTCCATACCCATTCTGGTTAACAATCTACCCAATTGCTCACTTACCAGGTCAAACATCCAGCAAATGCTAACCTACCTAGTATCTGCCTCTTGCTCCCTCTACTCTACCTCTCACCCATCCACCCCCCCATGATTGAAATTACTCATGTTCCCAATCATTCACCCACAGAGTTCAACCATCTCCACACCTGCCTACCCTTCATTTATCCACTCCCAGACCCATGTCCTCCATGTCATGAGGCAGTTGGCTGGGATTTTGGAGCCTAGGCAGATTTATCTGGGGCCTGGGTGTTGTGTGTGTGGGGGTGGGGTCAGATCAAAGCCTGGAATGGTGGGATCCGTGCTTCATTGAGAAGCAGGTGCTGCCCAGAACAACGATGAGCACCTAATATTGAACATCTTTAACTATGTGTCTTCCGCTGTGTAGGGAACTTTAGATCCATTCTGCAGATGAGAAAATTGAGGCTCTTAGAGAGTGAAGACCTAAGATCACACAGTTGGTGAGAATCTGCTTCTATCACCCTTTCCAAGAAATTTTTAATTAGGGCAGAATTTGTGAGAGTTGAAGGGGGGTTGGGGGCAAATTCCTAAAAACTGGTAATTCTTAGAGGGTAAAGAAACCACCGATTTTACTGAAATCAAGATTTTACTGGGCAACTTCATAGTGCTGGAGTGGTTGGCACCTACAGCTCCACTCCCCACTGTAGGCTCCACAGAGCTAAGGCAAGGCCAGACACCACCCTAAGATGGCTCGCTCTTTCTGATTCCAGACCATGTGGTGTGGAATGGGCAGCTCAGGTGGTATTTCCATTGAGGCAGGATGTTCTGAGGGGCAGGGGCTGGCTCCGGGACCCCAGCGTCCTTGGAAGAAGCTGCAGGTTCTGGACAGCATCCCTCAGCTGTGCCTGAGTATGCTCCATCTCTGTCAGGCGGTGCTCCTGGGGAGGCAGCAGCAGTGGGCTGGGTGTGGGCTCAGAGCCAGGGGAGGGCTGCACCCCAACCCTCGCTCCTCCACCGCTCAGGCCTGCCCCAGGGCTCAGACAAGAGTCTCACCAGACTTTTCAGATTGTGCCCTTCACTCTTTGGAAGATCTTGCTCTGGATTCAATTGTGAGATCCTGTGGGGGTCAGGGACAAGGGGGAAAGGTCAGAGGCTGAGGAAGTCCCTTCCAGCTCCAGGTAGGAGAGCCAGGGATTCAGAGGGCAGAGCTCGGATATACCCGGAAAAGGGTCAGATCAGAGCCCGGAAAAATTGGGATGAAATGCCCCATCAATCCACCCTTGGAGGGTGGGGCTTGGTCCGTCGTGGGTGGGGTCACGACTGGGAGAGGGAACCCCCAGACTGAGATATCTCAGTGCCGATCCAACCAGGTTGAGAGGGGCAGACTAAGGGGGTTGGAGATCGGATGAGAGAATCTGCCAGGGTCCTGCGTGGGGTGGTCCACCAGAGGGCAGGGCTTACAAGGGGGCGGGACCTGGACTACTTGTTGGGGGCGGGGCTAACACGGGGGCGTGGTCGTGCCTGGCGGGACTGACAGAGAGGCAGGGCCTGAATGAAAGCGGGGCCTGGGCAGATCTAATTGGAGCAAGCCCACCTGGGGGCGGAATTAATGGCGAGGGCGGGGCTCACCCAGCGCTGAGTCTGGAGTCCAGATCCCGCAGCTGGCCCCGCAGCTGCTCCTGCTGCTCCGTCAAGGCCTGGATGAGGGTGCTCAGAGACTCCACGAGGCGGGACAGCGCTTTCTGCTCCTCGCGCAGCGCGGCCACCTCGCACTGCAGCTCTGCCAGCTGTGGAGGGAGAGCAGCTGTAATCTGACCCGTCGTCCCGCCCTTTCGTCTCCCTGGAGACCCTGACCTCCCAGGCCCAAGCGTTCAGCCTCATCTCCACCCCGCGCTGTTGGGGAACATTGCTCCTGTTGTACCGAGGGCGAAACTGAAGTCCAGAGAGGGTGAAGGCTAGGCCCGGGGCCACATAGCGCAGTGAGGTCGGTACTGGAACTGAGACTTGTCTGGCCCGCCAGTCTTCTCCCAGTCCGGTCCCCATCCGCCTCCCGCCGCCACTCACCCCTCCCGCTGGCGCGGACTTGGGCCTGACCTCACCTTGCTCACGGGTCGATGCGTGCCCTGCGCCTGGTCTCGGTTCCGCGGCTGGTCCAGTTGGCGCTGCCAGGGCACCGACGGCTTCCGAGGCAGCGAGGCGGAGGCCCCGGTCCAGGGCCGGCCGCGGGGCGCGGGACCCGTACGCAGGGAGCCTTTGGGTCGCGGCCGGGGCCCCGAAGACTGGCGACGGCGGGCGGGGCGCCCGACGGGGACGCTCTGCGTGCGTTGCACCGGCCTGGGCAGCCGAGCGGGCCGCTCTTCGTCGGCCCGTGGCCGGGCCCAGCTCGCGGAGCGGTGAACACTGCGCAGAGACTGACTCTTGGAGATGAGAGGGGTGTGCTTGGGGAGGTCCCGGGGGGCCAGGAAGCCGGGCTTCTCCCCTGCGGAGAAGCTGAGGATGGGATGGAGGCGCTCAGACTCTCCACTTGGCCCTGGATGACACCAGCCTGACCTCTGACCAGAAGTGACCTCACCCCTGATCTTTTCCTTCCATGTAACCCTGTCCTTGATGGGATCACATTTTGACCTCTGACCCTGATGAGACCCCGTCCTTGATTTCTGACAATACCGACCTCTCTGTGATCCTTGACTCCAATCTAACCAGTCTCTGATCTCTAATATGGTGTGACCCTTGACCAGACCCTTTCTGTAACATCTGATTCCAGGCCGATTCTGGGATTGGCCTCTAACCCAAGTCTTAGTGCCACTCCTGCTCCCACCCATTAGAACCCAGGCCATACTTCAGGTTACCTGGTGTGGACCTGGGTAGGGGGAGGTGGGAGACGCATTGGCACAGACACAGGTACAGGCCGGCCCTCCTCGATGGCTCGAAGGATTGTGGGCAGCGGCTCCAGGCTGTCCCGGGTTGTCTGGTGAGGCAGGCGAGAAGGATCCTGAGCAAGCTCTCTAGAGCCAGAGCCTGCCAGCCTCCTCGCCTCCCCACTCTGTTTCCTGGGTTTAGGCCAGCTCTGGGTTTAGGCCACACCTGGTCAAGCTCGGCAAAGATCGTGCAGAGCTGTGCATGCAGGACAGCCAGCTGAAGGGCCAGGTCGCCACTGCCCTGGTAACCGCTGGGGGCGGCATCTACATCCACCACGGCCACCTGGTCCAGGAAGCATTGCATGGCTGGTCCATGTTCCTCCAGGAAGCTGTTCATGAAGCCCATGTAGGCCTCCTTCTCACCGAACCTGTGTTGGGGCCAGGCTGGGTGGGTCATGTCAGGCACCCACCACCCCCACACCCCCAGCATGGTTCCCCAACTGCCCAGAACCTACGGGGCACGGTTGGCAAGGTTCTGGATGACCTTGGCAATCAGTGTGAGGGTGCGGGCTGGGCCAGGGGCTGGATGCTCTGATGCCAGGCCAAAGAGGCTGGGTGCTAGGATGGCGGGGCACAGGAGCCGCAGGAAGAGGGAGGCACACACCAGTCGGGAGCCCAGTGCTTCAGAGCCCCGCTCTTTGCATGCTTCTCGCCAGCCTGAGAACACGACGCCCAGCTCTGCAGGGAACCAGCTGGGACAGAAGAGGCAGTGGTCAAGGTGGGGAGGAGGCCATGGGCATAAAGGTCAAGATCTTAAGGTCAGGGGTCAGGAGTCCAGGAAGCATTGCACGATTGGTCCATGATCTCCTGGAAAGCTATTCATGAAGCCCTTGTAGGCCTCATTCTCACTGAAGCTGGGATCTGGATTCCAGGATGGGGAACATCTGAGATAATGATGCTTGGGGTTATGGGTCTGCTTGGGGATCATGGTTTATGGTGCAGTTATGATGATCTCTGGAGACAATGCTCTTAGAGTTGGGGGTACCGGGTCACGTGGAGACAGAGGTCATGGGCTTGGGATGTAGGTATTATTGAACATGAGACTGGAATGCAGAATACTTGATAAGAAGTAAGATTGGGGTTACAGGATTACCTAGGGTCAGAAATCACTGGACTGAAGTCAGAGATTAAGCCTGAGGGTAAAGCTAAAATCAGAGGTTCAGGGATTGGAATCCCAAGTTTCCTGTGATCAGCTGTGTAAGGTTTGAGGTAGAGAGTCACTGAAGGTCCAGGGTCATGGGATTGAGGGTATGGTATCATCTGGAAGCAGAGGCCACAAGATTGAGGTTTTGAGTTAACTAGGGTTAGTGGCATGGAATTGGGATATGGAATCACTTATAGCTAGAAGACAAGGAAATGGGACTCCAAGTTACTTGGGGTCAGGTGGCAAAGCATTGAGGGTAGGGTTTCCAGATGTAGCAAACAAAACTTCAGGGCACCCACTTAAATTTGAATTTCAGATACACGAGTAATTTTTGTTTATTTACTTAATTTTTAACTGAGACAAGGTCTCACGTTGTTGCCCAGGCTAGTCTCCAACTCCTGGCCTCAAGTGATTCTCCCACTTGAGCCTCCCTCCTAAAGCATTGGGATTACAGGCATGAACAACCATACCCAGCCCCAAATGAGTAATTTTTCATGTATAAGTATGTCTTAGATATTGCATCAAATTTAACTAAGCGTCCTGAATTTTTATCTGGCAACCCTAATTGGGTGTTAAGTTTAGCATGGGTAGGCAGGGGCAGGCTTAGGGGCTGGGGCCCTGATTCTTACTCGTAGGAGTGGATGATGGTTTCGAAGACCTCCTCACAGCTGTTTCGAAGTCTGGCCTGGTGCTCGGGCAGCTCTGGGGCAGAGCACTTGCTGGGGTCCACCTCACAGTCTTCAGTGGAGGCACAGAGACGCCGCACAATCTGCCCTGCAGCCCAGCACAGCCAGATAGGGGCTGGGGCCATGGCCACTAAACCGACCACACCCAGCCTCCAACTCTATCTCTCCAGAGGCACTTAACATCTCAAAGAGCTCCCAATTCCCCCCAGGATCCCAGAACCCCCAAAGCACCACCCACTACCAGAATCCAGGTTACCCAAGCACTCCTAGAATTTCTTCCAGGTCCCTTAGCCCACCCAGCAGCACTCTGACATCCACTTCTCCCATCTCACCCAGGGTTTCCTGCAGGTAATCCTGTGCCACCAGCTTCATGTACTCATCTATGGCCTTGGTGGCCAATGTGTTTTCCCGGAACAGCAGCGCTTCACGGCCTCCACAGCGGGCCAGCTCTGCGGTGCCCAGATCTGTCACCAGTGCCTGGGCAGAGCAGGGGTCACATTGCAGAGGGCTCAGACTGAGTCGGGGTAATTCTGGCCCTTGGCCTGTCCTTCACACCGGGGCACAGGCCCAGCCTTCGTTGCTGGGGCCCATAACTGAGGCCGGAACATTTACCTCTCACAAAAGAAACTTGGCACTGAGATTCAGCTTAGGCTCCGCCCTTGGAAGGGCCCAGACCCTCGCGGGCGAAGCTCATGCCCCGCCCTTCAAGGTGTCGCGTCTCTACAGATGCAGCTCGGGCCCCGCCCCTCACAGCCGCTGCTCAGGCCCTGCCTTTCAAGGTGGCTTGCCCCACGCAGACCAAGCCCAGGCCCCGCCCCTCGAGGGGCCCCGCCCCTTATAGATGCAGCTCAGGCCCCGCCTCCCAACTCCCACCCGGAGCGCGCTGTCGCTCCGCCCCTGAGTGCTCCGGTACGCGCCGTCGCGGCGCCTCACCTGCGCCCGGCCGGTGGCCCGCAGTACGCGCACCATGGCGGCTGCTAGCTCCTCCTTGGCCTGCGCAGGCAGCGCGGGCTCCAGAGCCCGGCACAGGCGCGAGTAGTGGAAGGTGAGAAACTCGGCCAGCTCCTTGTAG
>NW_007033863.1:300720-304726 GCF_000164805.1 Carlito syrichta
ACCCACACGCTCAGCCACGTCTCTTCCTGCTCCATGTTGTCCTGCAGATGGGAGTAGGGTGGAGGAAGCGTTTCAGAGGCGTCGGCACGCCAAGGAAGTCCCCAGGAGTCTGGCGCGTCAGGTCCCCAGGGAGATCGCACGGCCCTTGGGGAAAGAGATTGGGGCCGCGGGAGTCCCGAGGAGGCCACGAGGAAGCTTCTAGCTTTCCTGTGGTCTCCTGGGGAGATCGGGGCGCCAGGGCATGCAGTAGTTGCTCAGTGAGGACTTGGGGACTACCTGGCAGAGCGTTGGGCGCAAATAGGGTCAGGATTGAACAGAGGGGCGGCCCTGCTAGACCGTGGGTAGGTAATCCACGAAGGGGAGTCTGGGAGCCGCTGCAAAGGTGTAGGCGGGACCGGGCACAGTGGCTCACACCTGTCATCCCAGTACTTTGGGAAGCCAAGGCGGGAGGACCGCTTGAGCCCAGGAGTTCAAGACTAGCCTGGGTAACGTGGAGAACCCTCGTCTCTACAAAAAAATGTTTAAAAAATGAGCCAAGCGTGATAGCATGTGCCTGAGGTTCCAGCTACTCGGGAAGCTGAGGCGAAAGGATCACCTGGGCCCAGGAGGTTGAGGCTGCGGTGAGCCATGATCATGCCACTGCACTCTAGCCTGGGCAACAGAGTGAGACTACGACTCCAAAAAATAAAAAATGTGAGTGGGCAGGTGTGTTAGGGGTTTTGGGTGGAGTGGAAAGGGCAGGCCTGGCCTGTGGGCGGGGTCTCCGTGTCCAGCTTTTCTGAAGCAGTGACCTGGGTAGGCTGGAAATGGCGACGAAGGTCCTCAATCCAGCGGTCTCTCTCGGCGGCTGAGCGACAAGAGAAGCAGCGGCTTCCTCCTGCCCACGTTACCTGTGGGGGCAGAAGATCCAATGGTGAAGCCAGGAGTGAAGCCAAAGGGTCGGAGGTGGGTCCAAGGTGGGGGATGGCCTACACTTACCTGGAAGCAGTGAGGCTCCCCCAGGAGGCTTGGGTGCAGGGGCCAGACCTGCACGTCCTGCTCGGCGCCCAGGTCTAGCTCGGATAGTGTGGCCAGCGATTCCCTAGAGCCCAGAGCACTGGGGGGGCTGTGGGAGGGCAGGCGACCAAGTGGTCATTCCTCCCCTCCTTCAACAGGGTAGAGGAAGGCCAGAATGGACTTGAGCCTAAACTGGCTTCTGTCCTCCCTGCCCCCACCGTTTTCTCCACCGCCCGTGGCACCTTGTGGTGTCCCTTCCAGAGTCCAGCCCTTGTCACCTCACCTCCTCACTCAATCCCTCACTTTTTTTTAGTTTTATTTTTTTAGACATAAGGTCTCACTATGTTGCCCAGGCTGGTCTTGAACTCCTGGCCTCAAGTGATTCTCCTGCCTCGGCCTCCCCAAGTGCTGGGATAACAGTTGTGAGCGACAGTGCTCAGCCTTGATCCCTCACTCTCTGAGCTCCGGTCACCCCGGCCTTGTTTTTGTTGCTTCTCTCTGCCTCTTCGCCTTCGCACTTGCTGTCCCCTCTGCCTGGAATGCGTTTCCTGCACCCTCTTGGCCTAGTTCCATTCACCCTTCAGATTTCAGTTCAAGGGTCCCTTCCCTGACCCTCCCAGGCCCTCCCTCCCTGACTTAGTGCCTATTTTATTGTGTCAGACTCTGACTCCACCCTGCAACCAATGGCTGGTTCCAGGCTAGGTGTTTCATCAGGCTCAGCATCACTGAAATGCAGCAGGCCACAGAGGCCACAGCGGGTGTTTGGTGAAGGCCAGAATGACAGGAAGGAGGAGGAAGAGGAGGAGGAGGAGGAGGCGGCGGCGATGGTAATGTTGAACCTCAACCCTTCCAGCCTCTGAAAGACCCTTACCCATCCCGGGAGACACTGGCTCCCAGCTCCGACCTGGCCTTTTTCTTCTCTTTCAGCCTCTTGAGCAACCCCTGTGGGGAGGGGGATGTCAGCTGTGCTCCCTTCTCAACTCCTTCCCTCCCAGGGTGCCCAGAGGATCTGCGTATCTTGGGGGACCAAGACCAAGCTCAGGCTGTATTAGCAGGAATAATAAGGGCAACCAACAGCTCCTATTTCTAAAGCATCAATTATATGCTCTCCTGCACCATTTATTTATTTGTTTATTTATTTTAGATAGGGGCTTGTCATGTTGCCCAGGCTGGACTTGAACTCTCAAGCAATCCTTCTGCCACAGCCTCCCAAGTAGCTGGGGCTTCAGGTGTGCACACCATGCCTGACTGAAAATTTTTTCATTTTTTTTTAAGAGATGAGGTCTCGTTATGTTGCCTAGTCTGGTCTCAAACTCCTGGGCTCAAGCTTTCCTCCCACCTCAGCCTTAGGCGGGTTCCAACATGCTTGGCTCCTGCTTGACTCAGGAAGTCCTTCTGCCTCAACCTTCCAAGTAGCTGGAATCACAGGCGCGCACTACCATGCCCAGCTAATTTTTTGGTTTATTGTAGATACGAGGTTACGCCATGTTTTCCAGGCTGGTCTCGAACCCATGTGTTCAGGCAATCCTCTTGCCTTGGCCTCCCAAAGTGCTGGGATTACAGGCATGAGCAACTGCGCCCAGCATTTTTTTTTTTTTTTTTTTTTTGAATGGAGGTCTCACTCTGTCATCCAGGCTGGAGTGCAGTGGCACAATCACAGCTCACCATAGCCTCAGCCTCCTGGTCTCAGGTGATCCTTCTGTCCCAGCTTCCCGGGTAGCTGGGACTACAAACGCACACCACCATACTCAGCTAATTTTTAAATTTTTCTTTTTTTCTTTTTTTTTTTTTTTTGAGACAAGGTCTTGCTATATTGCCCAGGCTGGTCTCAAACTCCTGAGCTCAAGCAGTCCTCCAACCTTGGCCTCCCAAAGTGCTGGGATACAGGTGTGAGCCACTGCACCTGGTCGAGGCTCCTGCACTTTCTACTGACATCGTATAAACAGCCTCAAGAGGAAGGTTCTCTCATTAGCTCCATTTCACACATAGGGACTCTGAGGCCCAGCGAGTATCAGCAACCTCCCCAAAACACCCAGTAAGAGGGCCTGGGAGTCTTTGCTCTTGCCTCCACCCTTAACTGGTTGTCTTACCCGGACATTGTGGACCTGGATGGGACCAGCCGCCTCTGGCTCCATCTTTCCAGGGAGTCGATCTGTAGGTGGTCAGAGGTCGGGGGCTGGGGTTGGAATCATCTTAGATCCTGCCCCACCTCGAAAGGCTCCCACTGCCCCAGGTCTTGCCACCCCTCAAGCTTACCTGGATCCCTGAAGTTCCCCAGGGCCACTTGGATGCTGCCCTCCGAGCTGGCACTTCCCACCCGGGACCTGCGGGGACCCTGTTCTCCCAGAGGAGGGACTAATCAGAGAGAGAAAGGCCCACCTTCCCATTATCCTCCCTCCCACCTGCCTTTTTCTCTCCTTCCTCCCTCCTTCCCTTTGCCACATGCCCCCTCTCACCTCCTCCTCACCCCCAAGCAGCACCAGTTTCCCATCAAGCAGGGTGAAGCCCCCGATGTCCCAGACAGGCACGTTGGGCATGGGAGCCTCGGGCATCTGTGGGGCAGGGGACTCCGGCTGGGGCTCTGGCCCTGGGAAGAGGAGGAGGCATTGGGGGACCCAAGAGCCCCTTCTCCAACCACGAGTTCCCTCCTCTGTCCTCCCCACCCTCCAGCAGCCATGTCAGACTGTAGAACCTTGAGCAAGTCTCCACCTCTCTCTTGGCCTTTTCTCCACCAACCATGGGTAATGGGCACAGCCCACCTACTGTGTGCCCAGTCCTGTGTTTCCAGCCTCACACGCCGTCACTCATGGAATCCTCCAAAAAGCCATTCAAAGAGCTATTGCAATTGAGGCCCAGGAAGATTGAGTGACTTGCCCAAGGGTCACACAGTTTGTGAGTGCCTGAGTCGGGCTTTACACACAAGTATTCTTCTCTTTTTTTTTTTTTTTGAGTTGGAGTCTCACTCTGTCGCCCAGACTGGAGTGCAGTGGCTGCTCCCGGCCCCAGCAGC
>NW_007033863.1:304746-317278 GCF_000164805.1 Carlito syrichta
ATCCACTCACCTCAGCCTCCCAAAGGTGCGGGATTACAGGCTGAGCCACCGAGCCAGGCCAGTATTCTTCTCTTAACCAAGACAGTGGGTAGGTCTAAGACGTTAGAAAATGGGACAGGGTGGGGTGTGGTGGTTCACACCTGTAATCCCAACACTTTGGGAAGCTGAGGTGGGAGGATCACTTAAGCCCAGGAGCTTGAGACCAGCTGGGGCAACATAGTAAGATCCCTCCCATGTACACAAAAACAAAAAAATAAAATAGCCAGTGTGATGGCGCATTCCTGTAATCCCAGCTGCTCAGGAGGCTGAGGCAGGAGGATCACCTGAGGCCAGGAATTCAAAGCTGCAGCGAACCAGGATTGTGCTGCCACTTCACTCCAGCCTGAGTTACAGAGTGAGACACTGTCTCAACAAACAAAAACAACCCACAAAAAACAGGTCAGGAGCCTTAGTTCCTCACATAAATAACTAATCTAAGGTGGAAAGTATTTATTTATTTATTTTTGAGTCAGGGTTTCACTCCGTCACCCAGGCTGAAGTGCAGTGGTGTGATCCTTGTTCACTGCAGACTTGAACTCCTGGGCTTAGGGGATCTTCCCACCTCAGCCTCCTGAGTAGCTTGGACCACAGGTGCATATCACCATGCTTGGCTAATTTTTTGTAGAGATGAGGTCTTGTTATGTTGCCCAGGCGAGTCTTGAACTCCTGGCTGAACTTGAACTCCCAAACTACTGGGATTACAGATGTGAGCCACTGTGCCCAGCTTGGAAAGTATTTAACATTTGAGAAAGAAACAGAGAATGTTCAGGGTAGGAGGTCTCTTTCTTAGGGAAGAAGAGGTGGTAGATCAAGGAAGGTCTCCCAGGAGGGTGAGTTTGCTCTGGGTCTCAGACAGCAGGTTGGATGTTGATAAGCAGCGGTGGAAGGGAAGGCAGCAGGATAGCTTGAGCAAAGACTGGGAGAGAGCAAAGTTCAGGAAGATAAAGGGAAGAGCTGGAAGGGGCTCAGGGCCTCAGAGGCTAGAGGGGAAGGTCCAGGAAGAGACTGGTCCAGGACCTTGGGTGCCAGCTGGAAGAGCTTGGGTTTTATCCTGGGGGCAGTGGGGAGCTATAGGAGGTATCTGAGCAGGTGAGGAACAGGTCAGTTTGTTAGAGAGCTCTCTGGATCCTATGGAGCGGGCACTAGCTGATACCCTGAAGGAGGTTGAAGGGAGGCCTCTGCAAAATGGGAATATGAATGGTGGGAATTAAATGAGCTGTCGTGAAATAGAAGGGCTGAATCCACCGTCCCAAATTGACTGTCTATTCCGTTGTCTTTTCCACCAGAGGCAATAAATGATTACTCCTGCTTATTCGTGGATCACTTAAAATATTCTGGGCCGTGGGCTAGTGCTACATATCTAACTTCTAATTGTTATGATATCCGTTGCCATTCTAGATTCCTCTGCATGACAGTTAACACTATCTGTCATTTTCTTGTTGACATATTTACCGCACTACACTACATTGTGAGCTCCACCGGGCAGGGAGTGTCGTCTGCCTTTTCACTGCTGTGTCCTCAGTGCCTAAATCAGGGCCTGGCACACAGTATATGCTAAAAACAAAAAAACTAAAATACAAACCCTCCGCAGGAATGAATGAATGAATGAATGAATGTGAGCAAATGAAATGATATGCTCTTCAAGGTAGAGATCATTATTCTCCCTTTCCCCCTCTTTTTTTTTTTTTTTAAGTTGGAGCGCAATGGCATGATCACAGCTCACCACAGTCTCGATCTCCTGGACTCAGGCAATCCTCCCACCTCAACCTTCCAAGTAGCTGGGACTATAAGCATGCGCCACCATGCCAGATTAAGTTTTTCATTTTTTTGTAGAGACATGGTCTCACTCTGTTGCCCAAGTCTCAAACTCCTGGGCTCAAGCAATCCTCCCACCTCAGCCCCTCAAAGTGCTGGAAGCACAGGCATGAGTCATCACTCCCATTGAACCCACGAGGAAGCTGAGACTCAAAGAGGTGAAGAAACTAAGACACGGAGGCTAGCAGGCAGGAGAGCAGGAGGCCGCTGAGGTGGATGTCCAGGTAGAAGAGAATGGCCTGGACCGATAGACATAAGGAGAGACCTGTTGGGGCCAAGAGCCATTTGGCATCTGGACAGTACCATCGTGGGTCTGTTCCCTGATCCTTTTTTGGGCTGGAACAGGTCCCTGGCAACCCCTCCTTTAGGTAGAAAGAGGAAAGAAAGCAGTGGGCCCCAGCCACTTCCTGCTGGGCTTTTGGGCTCCCCACAACTTCCTGTGTCTGCAGGGCTGATGCTCAGGAGGCAGGCAAAACCCAAGCATCCGGCTTCCCGGCCCGAGCCCAGGGTGGGGGAGCCACGTACCTGGGGCCTCCGACTCGGGCTCGGACTCCAGCGGTGGGTTCTTAGGCCTGCCCCAGAGGGTCTTGGATAGCCGGAGGCGACTGGTCCGGGACTCCTTGGGGGGCGCAGAGAGGACCCGACGGAACAGCGAGCGAGGGGCTGGCTGGCTGCTGACCGTGGACTCCTGGTGGCTCAGTGCTCTGCCCCATCCGGCAAGACGGCCCCAGCGGAATCCTCCAGTCCCCTTCTCCCCACCGCCCCCTGTGTGCCAGCGGTAGGAACTCATCCGAGAGGGAGCCGCGGGCTGGGTTTGGGAGGCCTGGCTTGGTGACGGTAGGTCCATGGCAGAGTATTCTCCTGGAGGATGAGAGATTGACAGTTCTGCCCAGTGTCTGCCCAGCTACTGCCCTCATCTCGGCCCCCTTCCCACTCTCAACTCTGCCTCCAAGGAAGCCCCTTGGGGACCACACGCCATGCCTCCCTTACCTTGATTTCCTGACCAGCCCTAGACTCGGCAGCCGTCTGTACTCGCCTGGCTTCCTCCCGCTGAACCCAACTCCACGTGACCCTGTCTGTCCCACCCCACCCCACAGCCAGGCTGGGAGGGCATAGTAGGGGCAGGATGCTGGGGGTGAGGGGCAGGAGAGGCGGTGGCAGACCAGGCTTCTGGCAGAAAAAGGACCCTACAGTATCCCCCATGGGCCAGCAGGCAGCACATGACCCTATCTCTGGGCGTAGGGTTACCTCCTCTCAGAGACAGGGGCATATGCTGCCTGCTGGACCGTGAGGGATATGCTGCCTGCTGGTCCGTAGGGTCCTTTTTTTGCCAGAAGCCTCCATATTCTGGTCAGAAGCCTCCATGTTCTGGCTGGTATTTGTTCAGTGGGTGCCCTCAAAATGGGCACTGTGGGTCGGAGTATAGACCGATTCACTCATGTTGGAAAACTCTCATCCACTGTGGATTGGAGTATAGACCGATTCACTCATGTTGGAAAACTGTTTGGCATGACCTACCAGCACCACAGTTTCCCCTAACCCAGCAATTCTATCGCTAGGTAGATACCCAATAGACATGCCTGCCAGCACTATTTGTAATAGCCCCAAACTAGAAGCAACCCAAGTGTCCTTTGGTGTGGAATGAATAAATTGTGCTCTCTTCACACAGTGGAGTACCATAGGGCAATGAGAACAAACTAATGAATGATTGGATTGAATGAATCACAATGCTGAGTAAAAAACAAAACCCAAAAAACATCTGTGGTCCCAGCTACTTGGGAGGCTGAGGTGGGAGGATCCCTTAAGCCCAGGAGTTCAAAATCAGGCTAGGCAACATAGTGAGATTCTATTTCTAAAAAAAACCTGCAGGCCGGGTTCTGTGGCTTAGCCTGTAATCTCAGTGCTTTGGGAGGCGAGGTGAATGGATTGCCTGAGCCCGCGGGTTCGAGACCCGCCTGGGCAACTTGGCGAGACCTCATCTCTACAATAAATACAAAATTAGCTGGATGTGGTATCGCATGTCTGTAGCTACTTGGAAGGCTGAGGCGGAAGGATCGCTGGAGCCCAGCAGCTTGAGGCTGCGGTGGCCGGGAGTGTGCCACTGCACTCCAGTTGGGGCAACAGAGTGAGACTCCAACTCAAAAAAAAAAAACAAAAACCTCCAAACCAAAACAACAACAACAAAAACAATGAAGAGTAAACACTGTGTGCGTCTATTTATTTATCTTTTGAGTTGACGTCTCACTTTGTCACCCAAGTTGGAGTACAGTGGCAGGATCATAGCATGCCACAGCCTCGACCTCCTGGGCTCAGATGATCCTCCTGCCTCAGCCTCCCAAGTAGCTGGAACTACAGGCATGTGCCATCACACTTGGCTAATTTTTTGATTTTTTTGTAGAGACGAGGTCTTGCCAAGTTGCCCAGGCTGGTCTCAAACTCCTGGGCTCAAACAATCCTCTCGCTTTGGCCATGTCCGGTCATGTGTGAGTCTATTTATATAAAGTTCCAAAGCAGGGAAAATTATGTGTAACAAGTCAGGAATGCCAGTTTTCTTTGGGGGGCTCTAGTGACTGGGAAGAGGACTTCTAGAAGCTGGCCATGCTTATTATGTTTTTTTTTAACTGAAGGACAATCGCTTAACACAAATTTAACATTTTTTTTTTTTTGAGTTGGAGTCTCACTCTGTCGCCCAGACTGGAGTGCAGTGGCCGCTCCCGGCCACTCCCATGCAATCATCATCCACTTCAGCTTCAAACTCCTGGACTCTAGCTGGGCTTTGTGGCTCATACCTGAAATCCCAGCACTTTGAGAAGCAAGACAAGAGGATTACCTAAGTCCAGGAGTTCAAGACCAGTCTGGGCAACATGGTGAGAATTTGTCTCTACAGTAAATTAAAAAAAAAAAAATTAGCTGGGCATAGTGGCGCACACCTGTAGTCCCAGCTACTTGGAAGGCTGAAGCAGAAGGACGGACTGAGCCAAGGAGGTTGAGACTGCAGTAGTCGAGATCATGCCACTACACTCCAGCCTGGTATCAGAGTGAGACTCCGACTCAGAAAAATAAACTCCAAAACTTCCTGGAGAGACTCAAGTGATCCTTCCACCTCAGCTTCCGAAGTAGTTGGGGCTACAAGCACACACCACCACACTGACTAATTTAATCCTATTTTATTTTATTCTTTTCTTTTAGAATCACGGGGGTACATGTTAGGATTTGTTACATAGGTATTTGCGTGGAGGCAAGGTTTGAGTTTCTGACAAGCCTCTCCTCCCAGTGATGAGCATGGTACTATGTGGTTTTGTATCCCTCATTCCCCCACTCTCCCTCCCTCCCTTAGCAGCGCCCGGTGTCTGTTGTTCCCATCCTTGTGCCTGACTGTGCCTAGCGTTTAGCTTCCACATGTGAGTGAGAACCTACTGTATTCCGTTTCCTGTTTCTGTGATAATTCACTTAGACTGATGGCCTCCACCGGCATCCATGCTGCTGCAAATGCCATGATTTTGCTCTTTTTTAATGACTGTGTAGTATTCCACAGAGTATGTTTACCACCTTTCCTTTACCCAGATTTTAGGTATTTATTTATATTAGAGACAAGGTCTTGCTCTGTCACCCAGGCTGGAGTGCAGTGGAAAGATCATAGCTCACTGAGGCCTCAAATTCCTGGCCTCAAGCAATCCTCTCACCTCAGCCTCCCGAGTAGCTGGGACTACAGACATAAGCCACCAGGCCCAGCTCACATGGTCTATTTGTTTCTTTCTTTCTTTTTTTTTTGAAAGCAGGATTTATGGAGAGGACGGAAAAGCTCCCACAGTGGGAGGAGACCCAAGGGGGGTTGCCCACATGTTCTATTTCTTAAGCTGGGTACTGGTTTCATGGGTGTGTTCTGTTGTGAAAATACACCAGGCTGTGCATTTTCTTGTATCTCTGCTAGGCCTCCGTAAAGATATACTTGGAAAGAGAGGTAGATGAAAGCTGTTCTGAAGAATAAGTGAGTCAGCATAATTCTGGCCCAGGAGCTGAGTGTCAACTGCTTGTGTGACTTCAGGCAAGTCACTTCCTCTCTCTGAACCTTGGTTTCCTCATTCGTACAAGATGATAAAATCAGTTTCAAAAAGTTCCTAGTGTGAGTCTTTATCCAATCAACAAATATTTCCCGAGTGCCTATTATGTGCTAGGTGTTGGAGAAGCAACCTGGTTTTTGCCTTCCTGGAACTCACAGACACTCAAGAGAGACAGATCCTAAACTCAAACATGGGACATTTCTGGCTGGTGAGGAGGACTTGGAAGGAAATAGACAGACTGTGTAGGCTGAGCAGTGCCTCTCTTTGAGCTGGAAAAATCAGGAGGGCTTCTCTGAGGAGGTAATATTTGCACTTGGTAGATGGAGTCCACTCTGTCCATGGAACAAGCAGGCCCAAAGTGCCAATGAATTAACATGTCCCTGAGAGTGACCCTCAACTAATAACTTTTGGGAGTTAGTGTATAAATACTCTCAGCCCCCTCACCTCTCAGGTGGGATGACTGTGAGGCATATGTCCTACATTTACTCCTCAGTGAGAAGGAGCTCCAGTTGCCCACAGTGGAAACTTGCTTGATAATGCTTCCTTCTTTGGCTGCCTTCCCTTCCCTGCCTTGGCATCTCATTCCCCAGCTGATATGTCCTGGGATCACCTTTCAGTAAACCACTTGGGCCAGGAATGGTGGCTCATACCTGTAATCGCAGCACTTTGGGAGGCTGAGGTAGGAGAACCCACTTGAGGCCAGGAGTTAGAGACCAGCCTGGGCAACATAGCAAGACTCTGTCTTCACCAAAAAAAAAAAAAAAAAAAATTTGTTTAATTAAAAGATAAAAATAAATTACTTGTGACCAGGTGCAGTGGCTCATGACTATAATTCCAGCACTTTAGGAGGCTGAGGTGGGAGGATTGTTTGAGTCCAGGAATTCAAGACCAGCTTAGATAACATAGTGAAACCTTATCTCTACAAACAATTTAAAAAGTAGCCAGGCATGGTGGTACACACCTGTAGTCCCAGCTACTTGGGAGGCTGGGGAGGAGGGATTGCTTGAGCTCGGGAGGTCATGGCTATGGTGAGCTGTGATTGTGCCACTGTACTCCAGCCTCCAGTCCAGCATGGGCAACATAGTCCTCAAGTCAAAAAACCAAAAAACAAATGTCCTGGAATTCTTGTCTCACAGTCTGCTTCTGAACAAATCCAAACTAAGACAACACGTGCAAACACAGATGAGGTGTGAACAGAGACAGTCTTTCCAGGGTCTCTTTATTGGAGGTCTGTGCCCAGCAGGATCACTGGGGGTAGTCCTCTCCTAAATCTCCCAGAGGCTCTCCTGGCAGTTCTTGGCTTCACCGTCTAGAAAAGACATGGGGTTGTGAAGCTTGGGGTGATGGTGGCGTATGTCTGAATGGTGGAACCCTGGATGGAAGAGGGGATGGGCCCCAAAGTGAGGGAGTAGGTACAAAGGCAACTGCAGGCCAGGCTGGGCAGATCAGTAGCTTAATGAAATGTGTGGCAGTGTGCAGGTGGCACAAGATTGTCCAGATGTGAATACAGAATTGCTTTAGTGATGGAGGACAGGGGCTAGGATGAGGCCATCAGGCCGAGGTTGTGCTGGCTGGGTTTAAATTGCTCCAGCACAAGAACTGTCATCAGAGGCTGGCTCAGTGGTGGCTCACACCTGTAATCTCAGCACTTTAGGAGGCCGAGGCAGGAGGATGGCGTGAGCCCGGGAGTTTGAGACCGGCCTGGGCAGCTGGGCGAGACCTCGTCTCTACAAAAAATTTTAAAAATTAGCTAGGTATGGTGGCATATGCCTGTAGTCCCAGCTACTTGGGGAGGCTGAGGCAGGAGGATTGCTTGAGCCCAGGAGGTTGAGGCTGTGGTGAGCTGTGATCATGCTAGCCTGGGTTACAGAGCAAGAATCCAACAACAACAACAACGACGACAAAACAATCAAAAACCCCCAAAACAGAATTGCCTTCAGGGGTCAGAGAGCCAAAGACTGAACAATCGTCCTCGGGGCTTAGATGGGACACACGATTGCAGCACAGGGTTAGGGTCCGGACAGAGGTTGTGCAGGCAAAGGGTCACAGGTTAGGCTAGTGCTGTGTGGACAGTGGGCCTTTGGGTAGGGATCAGGAGTGAGGCAAAGGTGGAGGTAGTGAAGGCAGAGGTATTAGGGGCTGGGCAAAGAGCACTCTAGCTGGGTCAGGGGTTGGGCTGAGGTTGTACAGGCAGAAGTCACAGAACAGGTGATGTTGACTGCAGCGTGACTGGAGGCTGGGCCCGAGGTAGAAGGGCTCCAGGTGGGGTGTGGAGGATGGCCGGGGCCTCACTGGGCCGAAGTCCCCTTGGGCCACGGAGGTGTTGCATCGTCAGCTCACCTCGGCGAAGTGCGGCCAGGTGCGCAGCAGGCCGAAAAGTGCGTCGCCGGGGCAGTCGGTGCGTACGAGCTGGCGGTGGCCCTGCAGCCCGTAGTCGGGCCGCAAGAGACCGGCGCGCACTGCGCAAGCCGGCAGGGTGTCGCGCACCGTGCGCAGGGCGGCCTCGGTGGGAAGCGCCGCGGGGTAGTTGCCCACGAAGGCCACGCCGAAGCCGCGGGAGTTGTGGCCGCGCGTGTGCGCGCCCACCCAGCGCCAGCCGCGGCCCCCGTACACATAGCCGTCGGAGCCCACCACGAAACTGCGGGGGAAGCGGGAAGGAGGAACCACGCGGCTTGAGGGAGGAGGTCCCCCCTTATGCCTCCCCCTCCCCGACTCCGTCCTTGTGCCAAGGGCCGCCCACTCCAAGTACTGCACGGTCGCGCTGCGTCAGTCGCGTGCGGCTCAGTCGGTCCCACTCCCACACCAAGTACCGTCCCAGAACCGTCTTGTCTGTGGATCCGCCCCTCGGCATTGGCCACGCCCCTTTCTGCCCTCGCCCTTCCTCTCCCCTCCCCTCCCTTTTCTCAAGTCTAGCACTTGCCCAGTGCTGAGGTCTTACGTGGCTTAAAAAATTTTTTTAAACTTTTTTTTTTTGAGTCGAGGTCTCACTCTAGCCCAGGCTGTAGTGCAGTGGCATGATCACGGCTCACCGCACCTCGATCTCCTGGGCTCGCTCAGACAATCCGCCTCAGATTCCCGAGTAGCTGGGACGACAGGCGCATGCCCAGCTGGCTTTCTGTAGAAACGGTGTTCTCGCTACATTGCCCAGGCTAGTCTCGAACTCCTGGGCTCAAGCGATCCTCCCGCCTTGGCCTCCCAAATTGTTGGGATTCCAGGCGTGAGCCCCCAGGGCCGGCCTCTTTTCTGTCTTAGACCATCCCTGCCCCTCCCCAGACGCAGATGCCCTCCCATTTCCCGCCTCCTGTTTCAGTTCTTCCCCCGACTGGTCCCTGTTGAGGCCCCGCCCGTAACCTAGGCCACGCCCCCTATCCAACGCGCAACCTAGGCCACGCCCCCTATCCAACTCGTTCCGCCCATCACAAACTCCTCTTCGCACTTGTCAGTTTTCCTCGGGTTCCAGCCCCGTCCTTGGCCTCAGGCTCCGCCCACTCAGCAGGGCCCCGCCCACCTGTAGCCGATGTCGTCCCAGCCGCGCGTGTCCTGGTGGAAGCGCTGCATGGAGCGCATGTTGGCGGCGCAGCGCGCGAAGCGTGTGCAGGGCGGAGCGGGCACGTATGTGTGGTGCACGAACAAGGACCCTAGAGGCAGCTGGAGCGGCGTCGGCCTGCCCCGGTAGGGCGCGGCTCCCCAGCGGCAGCGCGGGTGGATGGCCGGGCATCCTGAGGGCGGGGGAAGGGGTGGAGGGGAGGAGCCACGGCTGGGGTCAGCAAGCGTTTCCCGGCCTGCCGCCTGCATCCCCATCCAAGCGCACAGATGGACCATCCTCGTCTACTTCCAGATTTGGGAAGGGTTCAGTCTTACCCCACACTGGTCCCCATTGGGAACAAACTAACGAAACTTACTAAATCTCGGTATTGTGGGAATATCCGCTGTGTCCCCCATAGCCCCTAGGATGAAACCCAAGGATTTTAGCCCAGACCAGAAGGCGTTTTACAATCCAGGGTCCAGTGCTCTCTCTCCAGCTGCCACATGAGATCGAAGAACACTGGGCAGGGCAGCTACACTAAGAATGGAAACCTCTTAGCCCACATTAATTGAGTCCCAATTGTGTGCTAGATGCTTCATCTTTTACTTATTTGAGTTATTTTTTGAGCTGGAGTTTCACTCTGTTGCCCAGGCTGGAATGCAGTGGCACGATCATGGCTCACTACAGCCTTGACCTCCTGGGTTCAGGTGATCCTTCCACCTCAGCCTCCCTAGTAGCTAGGGCTACAAAGGTGCGCCACCACACCTGACTTTTAAAAAATTTTTTGGTAGAGATGGGGTCTTGCTGTGTTGCCTAGTCTGGTCTCCAACTCCTGGGCTCAGGCAGTCCTCTCACCTCAGCGTCCCAAAGTGCTGGGATTACAGGCATGAGCCATCGCACCTGGCCTGTTTCATCTTTTTAAACCATCCAGCAAATTCAAGAGGTAGCAGTGATCTATCTGGCCTTCTGCGGAACATGAGGTTCAAAGAAGAACTCCCCAAGAAGTGCACAGGAGTTACAGACTAAACTTTCACTTGAACCTCTATGCCTTTGCATACACTGAGCTCACCTCCTGGAAGTCCGTCTTCCTCACTTTAAACGAAAACAAAAACCAGAGAGCTGGCCTCAGTGGCTCATGCTTGTAATCCTAGCACTTTGGGAGACCAAGATGGGAGAACTCCTTGAGCCCTGGAGTTCCAGACCAGCCTGGGCAACATAGTAAGACTATCCCTACAAAAAAAAAAAAAAAATCAAAAAAATTAGCTGGACGTGGTGTGCATCTGTAGTCCCAGGTACTCAGGGAGGCTGAGGTGAGTGGATCACCTGAGCCCAGAAATTTGAGACTGTGGTGAGCCGTGATTGTGCCACTACATTCCAGTCTGGGTGACAGAGCAAGTTCCTGACTCAAAGAAGTAATAATAATAAAAAAATAAAAATTCAACGGAACTCCTATTCATCCTTCAAGGCCAAATTCTAGCATTTCCTCACCTGTGCAGCTGTCCCAGGCTCCTGGCTAGAGCCCTTATTGCCCCTCTGGAATCCCCTAGCCCTGAGTCCCCTTGGCCACATGGACCAGGAGTTGGAGACCAGCCAAGGCAACATAGTAAGACCCCATCTGCATCTGTGAGGGAGATGGTCACAGCGGGTAGGGGCCCTTCTCACCCAGGAAGGCCTCTGTGAACTCCTTGGTAGCATAGGTGGCCACCTGGGCCAGCTGTTCTTGGCTCTTGCTCTGCAGCTGGGGGTGTGCCAGGTCCAACCTCTGCAGCAGAACAAGGGCCCCCCACACCTGCTGGGCCAGGGTGGAGGCAGAAGTCAGAGCAGCCCCGTTTTGCCGCCGGAAGTTGCTGTGGAGCCTAGGGTCTCCAGCCACTCCAGCTCCGTAGTATTGGCTCAGCAGGTGGTTGAGGGGCGGCCGGGGATTGGGGATCCGGCTCAGGTAGTCTCCAAGGAGGGCCCCGTCCAGGGCACCATTGAGGAAGGCCATGGTGAGCAGGGATGCCTTGGGGTCCAGGAGTGTAAAGGTCCGGGGGGCAGCAAGCTGGTCCCAGCAGCCCTCAGTTCCCAGCCCCGGATGGCTCCGGGTCTGGGGGCCCTGGAGGAAGGTCAGGCCTAGGTCACCGGCCAGGGTGACGGCCAGAAGGCTGTCTACGGCGGTTGGGGACTTGGCTTTGGCATCTGGCAAGGAAGCTTGAACATCTGGAGAGCCAGTTGTAGCATCTGGAATGTTACTTCCCACATCTGCAGAGGTGACATCTAGAGAAGCGTCTTTGAGTTCCGGGGAGGTGGCTCTTACATCTGGAGCTGGAACTGCAACATCTGGAAAGGAGACTCCAGCATCCTGAGGGGCAGCCGTGCTGGCCAAGGGCAAGTTTACCACCCTGCGCCCCTGTAGCCCTGCCTCCAGCCCCGCCAGCAGAGGCTCCACAGCCACAGTCGAGCCATCGGGTGCCAGTACCACCCCATATTCCTGCCCACCCCGTACACCATGTTGGGCCACCTCCTCCATCAGGCCTTGCAGCTTTGGATTCAGGGGGTAGGAACGCAGCTCCTCGGTGTTGAGGCTTCCCACCTGCAACAGGAAGTGGTAGAGGTGATCGCGGGGGCCAGAGTTCTGGGTGGACAGCAGCCAGGCAGAGGCAGCGCGGCTAGCCTCAGTGGCTGGTGCCTTCTGCTCGATCTCAGCCAGGGCCTGGATGACAGAGTCCATAAGCAGGGGCAGGGAAGCTGCAGGAGAAGAGAAGGTGTCAGCCCAGCAGCCTAGCCCCACCCATTCCTGAGCCTTGTTGCTCTGATTCCACATCCTCCCAATGCTCCCTGCTCCCCACCTGATAATCCTGTGACCCTCAACACAGTCTTTGCATAGATGAAGAAACTGAAGCACACAAACCGAGGGAGCCATGGATCAGGGGAGCCGTGGCAGGGTCATAAGCAGGAGAGAGACTGTGGCCAGGCTGGCATACTAAGATTGTTCTTTTTTTTTTTGAGGTGGAGTCTCACTCTGTCGCCCAGACTCGAGTGCAGTGGCCGCTCCCGGCCACCGCAGCCTCGACCTGCTGGGCTCCGGCGGTCCTTCCGCCTCAGCCTTCCG
>NW_007033863.1:317658-322088 GCF_000164805.1 Carlito syrichta
GCGGGTCTCGAACCTGCGGGCTCAGGCCATCCACTCACCTCAGCCTCCCAAAGGCGCAGGATTACAGGCTGAGCCACCGAGCCCGGCTCCTTTTTTTTTTGTTTTAAATAGAGACAGAGTCCTACTCTGTTGCCCAGGCTTGAGTACAGTAGTGCAATCATAGCTCACTACAGCATCCAACTCTTGGACTCAAGAAATCTTCCTTCCTCCACCTCCTGGGTGGCTGGAATTACAGACAGCGCCACCATGGCCGGCTAATTTTTTTTTAGTTTTGTAGAAATGGGGTCTTGCCATGTTGTCAAGGCTGGTCTCAAAATGGCCTCAAGGGGTCCTCTTACCTCAGCCCCCCCCCCAACAAAATGTTGGGATTACAAGTGTGAGCCCACCACAGCCAGCTCTTAAAATTGTTCCTTTGGCTTTCATATGGAAATGGATTTTCGGGGTGCTAGGATAGAGAAGGGGAGGCTGTGTGGAGGCAGTGATGAAGGCAGCCAAGGTAAGTAAGGGACAGAAGCAGGGAGACTCCCCAGATTTTTATTTTTGAGTCAGAGTCTCCCTCTGTCATCCAGGCTGCAATGCTCACAGCTACCGCAGCCTTGACCTGCTGGGCTCAAGCGAAACTTTCGCCTCCACTTGCCAAGTAGCTGAAACCACAGGCATGTGCCACCACGCCCAGCTAATTTTTTGATTTATTGTAGAGACGAGGTCTCGCCAAGTTGCCCAGGCTGGTCTCAAACCCATGGGCTCAGGAAGTCCTCTTGCCTCCACCTTCCAAAGTGCTAGGATGACATGTGTGAGCCACCGCACCCGGCTAGTCCCCAGATCTTGAGAGGGGAAAGGTGGACAGTTTGTGGTGATGGATTGGAGTAGGTGGATGTGAGAGGGAAGGGTATCTGGAAGGGTGCCCATGGGGAGGGACAGAATGGGCTTGTGCCACATGGGGGAAATGTCGTGGCTGAACCTAGAACCTAGACGTGCTGGGTTACCTGGCTCAGGGCCCGGTGAATGGGCTGTTAAACACTAGCTAAGGTCCAGTAAACATTTGCTATCTGCCAGGTATCACTTAATTCATTTCATCCTCACAATTACTGTGAGGTAGGTCCTGTTAGTTCCCGTCTTAGTCCTCTTGTGCTGCTATAACAGAATATCTAAGACTGGGTAATTGTATAGAGAACAGAAATTTATCTCTCACCAATTCTAGGTCAGGAGAGGCCTGATCTTGGTATTGCCTCCTGCTTTTTTTTTTTTTCCAGTTGCAGTCTCACTCTGTCTCCCAGGCTGGAGTGCGGTGGGATACTCATGGCCACTGCAGCCTCAACCTGCTGGGCTCAGGTGATCCTTCTGTTCAGTCTTTCAAGTAGCTGGAAATACAGGCATGCACCACTATGCCCGGCTAAATTTGTGTGTGTGTGTGTGTGTGCTTTTTTTTTGAATTGGAGTCTCACTCCGTCGCCCAGGCTGGAGGGCAGTGGCACACTCATGGCCACCCCAGCATCAACCTGCTGGACTCGTGATCCTTCCACCTCAGCCTTACAAGTAGCCAAACTACAGGCACACACTACCACACCCGGCTAATTTTTTATTTTTTGTAGATATGAGGTCTTGCCAAGTTGCCTGGGCTAGTCTTGAACCTGCAGGCTAAGGCAATCCACTCGCCTCGGCCTCCCAAAGTGCTGGGATTACAGGCTGAGCCACCGAGCCCGGCCAATTTTTTGTATTTATTATAGAGAGAAGTTCTCGCTGTGTTGCTCAAGCTGGTCTCAAACCCCTGAACTCAGGTAATCCTCTTGCCTCCGCCTCCCAAAGTGCTGAGATTATAGGCATAAGCCACTGTGCCTGGCCTTTTTTTTGGCCAACAATTCAGATGCAGGCAGAGCATGGGAGCAGGGACCACAGACTGTTTTTGCTGAGGCCTGCTCTAAGACTGAAGGGACCAGGACATGTCACCTCTCACCCAGTTTCAGCCCCTGATCCCAAACCACCAAAGGTAACTAAGAGCAGGGAATGGGAAGAGATCTGGAAAGCCCAAGATCAAGGTGCTGGCATCTGGGACTTCCCAGCCTTCAGAACTGTAAGAAAATAAACGTTTGGTCTTTCCAAATTACTCAGTCTCAGGTATTCTGGTATAGAAGTATAGACATACTGGCCGGGCTTGGTGGCTTAGCCTGTAATCCCAACACTTTGGGTGGCCGAGGCGAGTGGATTGCCTGAACGTGCAGGTTTGAGACCCGCCTGGGCAATTTGGCGAGACCTCGTCTCTACAATATATCAAAAAATTAGCCAGGCGTGGTAGCACGCGCCTGTAGTTCCGGCTACTTGGAAGGCTGAGGCGGAGGTATCGCTGGAGCCCAGCAGGTCGAGGCTGTGGTGGCCGGGAGCGGCCACTGCACTCCAATCTGGGAGATGGAGTGAGACTCCAGCTAAAAAAAAAAAAAAGAAGCGCAGACAGACTAAGACAGCTCCCTTTTACAGATGAAGCACCTGGGGCACAGAGAGGTTAAATTACCTGCTTAAGGTCACACAGAGAGGTTAAATAACCTGTTTAAGGTCACACAGCACAGAGAGGTTAAATTACCTGCCTAAGGTCACACAACAAGGAAGTGATAGAGGCAGGATATGAACCCAGGAAGTCTTGATTTCTGCATTCTGCTGTCCAGAATCCAGTTTCTTCTCCAGACAGTCCACACTGTAATTTCTCTACAGCTTCATTCTTTTCTGCCTAAAATGCCCTTTTCTGCACCTCTGTGAAACACAGTTCTTATTTTTTCTTCCTGTCTTAGCTCCTGTCTATGTCTCTTCCTCTAGGAAGCCTTCCCTATTTTTGCCACCCTGGTCTCAGGCCCTTCCCTCCATCCCTGCCCTGACTGTGGGGTTGGGAGCATCTACATTCCCAGATTCGAAGTTCCTTGAGAACCAGGGTCTCCAGCCTCGCCCCCTACAGGGCTGGGCACAGAGAGGGCAGCACACAGGTCTGTAGAGCTGGGAGTCTTGGTTCCAGGCCTCTGCCCTCCAACGTACCTGTCCCTGGCTCCAAAAGCAGCAGCAATCCGAGCAGGATCCAGAGGACATGCTGGGCCATCACTGTGGGATTCCAGTTCCCAGCGGACACACTGTGGGATTCTAGCTCCCAGCTGAGTTGACCTCAGCAGAGAACCTCAGCAGTGCTAGAAGGAAACAGGCATGGAGAACTGAGCAGAACCTTTGGCCACTGTCAACGTCCGGCAATAAATGACAGCGCGGCCTCTCACAGTGTTGTGGGCGGGAGGCAGGCCAGGGGTTGGGGATGGGTTGCGGGGAGCAGAGGATATGGAACAGAGTGCCCTGGGTCAAGGTCATCTAGGCTTCAAGTTCTCCCCCGGCCTAGCCTGTCCCTCCCAGGCTGAGATCATTGGTCAGTAAACAAGGCCCATTCCAGGAAGGGCCTGGAGGCCTGGTGGTTCAGACTCCAACAAACCCTGCTCATTCTCCAGAGAGGTAGACTGAGGCCAACCCAGCAAGCCAAGCCCCACCCCACCCCCACAGCCACCGCTCTGTGGCTGCTGCTGGCCACCAGAGGGGACTCTCAGCTGCCTGCCGTTTGACTGGTAAGACTGGATGTGCTGAGGGAGGAGAGAGGAGAGGCCTGACCTTGGCACCACCTCGGCTTTTTTCTTTTTATGAGCAACAATTCAGGTGTAGGCAGAGCATGGGTGCAGGGGCCACAGAATGTTTTGCTGAGGCCTGCACCGAGCCCACAAGGACCGGGAGATGCCACCTGATCCCAAACCATCAGAGGTAGCTGAGAGCAGGGGTTGGGCCTGGGTGTTGGGGACCCTGGCTTTGTTCCAGGAGCTGGCTTCTAGACTCACCTGAATTGACAGCGAGGGGGTCCTTCCTCTTCCCTGGGGACTGGTGGCTGAGTCCTGTGGAGCAGGCCTGTCTCCCCTTTATTCCAGCATCAGGCGAGGCAGGCTGACGTGTATGTAAATTGCTTCCTTGTGGGCCTCCCATGCCAAAACCAGCCCGGGGAGTTTCTGGGAGACCCACCAGACTGGGGACTCAGCATAGGGCGGCCCCAGGGGGGCCAGGGAATGCCCAGACTGAGCCAGGACTGGAATTCCCCTGGGGGTCACCAGCAGGGCCTGCTCAGGTGACAGGTGTTCTCTTTTTTGGGAACCCTCTCCCCAGGGGAGTGAGAGACAACATCCTCCTCCAAGCCTGAGTCTCCAGGGATTTGGGGATGGGGGCTCTGCCTGGTAGAACCACGCGGAGGTTGTGGGCTGAGTGTCCACTGAGGCAGGGACTAGGGTGAGGCATTTTCCTTGGTGCAAAATTGAAAGCAGTGCTGAAAATCTCAGTCATCAAGATAATCCTTTTTTTTTTTTTTTTTTGAGTTGGAGTCTCACTCTGTCGCCCAGAATGGAGTGCAATGGCCGCTCCAGGCCACCGCA
>NW_007033863.1:322267-324610 GCF_000164805.1 Carlito syrichta
CAGGCGGGTCTCGAACCCACGGGCTCAGGCAATCCACTCACCTCAGCCTCCCAAGGCACGGGATTACAGGTTGAGCCACCGAGCCCGGCTGATAATCCTTTTTTTAAATTTTGAGTTGGAGTCTCACTCTGTCGTCTAGGCTGGAGTACGGTAGCACGATCATGACTCACCGCAGTCTTAACTTTCTGGGTTCAGGCATTTTCCTGCCTCAGCCTGCTGAGTAGCTGGGACTATAGGTACGCACCACCATGTCTGGCTAATTTTTTGATTTTTTGTGGAGATGAGGTCTTGCCAAGTTGCCCAGGCTGGTCTCAAACCCCAGGGCTCAGGCAATCCCTGCATCTCCGCCTCCCAGAGTGCTGAGATTACAGATGTGAGCCACCGTGCCTGGCTTAATTTTTTGATTTTTTTGTAGAGACAAGGTCTCATCATGTTGCTCAGGCTGGTCTCCAACTCCTGGGCAATCCTCCCATCTTGGCCTCCCAAAATACTGGGATCACAGGTATGAACTACTGCACCTGGTTCACTTTTCCTTTTTTTTTTTTTTTTGAGTTGGGGTCTCACTCTTTGCCCAGGCTGCATAATATTCCATGGTGTGATGGTGTGTATAAGCATACATGCACAAGTGTCTTTTTGATAAAATGATTTATGTTCCTAACTAAATATGACATTCAGAAAAAGGCAAAACTATGGAGACAGTAAAAATATCACTGGTTGCCAGAGGCTAGGGTATATGGAGGGATGAATGGGTGAGACACAGAGGAATTTTCGGGCAGTGAAAATACACTGGATGAGCCAGGCGCGTTGGCTCAAGCCTGTAATCCCAGCACTCTGGGAGACCAAGGCAAGTGGATTGCCTGAGTCCAGGGGTTCAAGATCAACTTGGGCAACTTGGTGAGACCTCGTCTTTACAATAAACAAAAAATTAGCCGAATGGGTAGTTCTAGCTACTTGGAAGACTGAGGCAGAAGGATCATCGCTGGGGTGGCCGTGAGTGCGCCACTGCACTCCAGCCTGGGCGACAGAGTGAGATTGCAACTCAAAAAAAAAAAAAAAAAAAGAGAATACACTGGATCCTTGAACAACCCAGGGGTTAGGGGCACCGACCTCCCCACACAGTCAGCATGATTGTTGCATTGTACCCTAAGAGTATGTTTCATTTCATAAAGGAACTACCACATTTTCTTCCAAAGTGGCTATACATTTTGCATTCCCATCAGCAATGAATGAAAGTTCCCGTTGCTCCACATCCCGTCAGCATTTGGTGTTCTCAGCATTTTGAATTTTGACCATTCTAATCATTGTGTAGTGGTATCTCATGCTTGTTTTCTTCTTTTTTTTTTTTTCTGGCCAAGAATTTTTTTTTAATTGTTTATTTGAATGTGTGGGGTAAAATTCAGGGTTAGGTATACAAATTATGCAGGTACCCTTGTTGATGAGGTGTAACTCCCCCTCCCCTGGCAGTTTCCCACTACTGCCAATCCCTTTCTTATAGTATTACGATAGTTCTTCAAGGTCCACTTAAGAGTGAGAACATGTGATACTCGGGTCTTTGTTTCTGTGATAGATCACTTAGTATTATGAGCTTTAAATCCATCCAAGTTGCTGCGAAGTTCATGATTTTGTCCTTCTTTATGGCTGTAAAATCCTGTCATGTATATGTACCACTTTTTTTTATCCAGTCCTTTTTCGATGGGCAGCACAGTTGGTTCCATGTTTTTGCTATTGTAAATAATGCTGCAGTAAACATTCATAGAGTGATTTGAGTCCCTCTGGGTATAACCTTAGTAGGGGAATTGCGGGGTCATATGGGAGGTTGATTTTTAGATCTTTTAGGAATCGCCACACTGTTTTTCACTCTCACCAACACTCCCACCAACAGTGTAGAAGTGTTTCCTTTCCCCCACATCCTCCCCAACATCTGTTGTTTCTTGGAGTCTCACTCCGTCCGGGCTGGAGTGAAGTGGCCCCAGTGTCGACCTTCTGGACTCCAGCCATCCTTCTGCCTCAACCTGCTGAGTAGCCTGGAACTACAGATGCACGCTACCACACCCGGCTATTTTTTGTTTTATTGTAAAGACGAGGTCTCACCAAGTTGCCCGGGCTGGTCTCAAACCAGCGGGCTCAGGCAGTCCACTTGCCTCAGCTTCCCAAAGTGCTGGGATTACAGGCTGAGCCACCAAGCCCGGCTTCATGTCTTTATTTATTTTAATTTTGTGGAGACAGGGTCTTGCTATGTTACCCAGGCTGGTCTCAAACTCCTGGGTTCAAGGAATTCTCCCACCTCAGCCTCCCAAGTAGCTGAGACTACAGGTGCCATTGTGCCCTTGGCTTGTTTTTCTT
>NW_007033863.1:325504-325959 GCF_000164805.1 Carlito syrichta
CAAAAAAAAAAAAAAAAAAGATCAAAGTGGGGTAACCCCTATAGGTCTCCTCCCACTGTGGGAACTTTTCTGCCCTCTCAATAAATCCTGCTTTAAAATAAAGAGAACAAAGTAAATGGGAAAAAAATCCACAAAGAATAATACATTAAGATTTTAGCTGGGTACAGTGGCTCAAGCCTGTAATCCTAGCACTTTGGGAGGCTGAGGCGAGAGAATTGCCTGAGCTCAGGGGTTTGAGACACGCCTGGGCAACTTGGTGAGACCTTGTCTCTACAATAAATCAAAAAATAAAGCTGGGTATGGTAGCACATGCCTGTAGTTCCAGCTACTTGGAAGGCTGAGGCCAAAGGATCACCTGAGCCCAGGAGGTTGAGACTGCAGTGGCCATGAGCGTGCCACTGCACTCCATCCTGGGTGGCAGAGTGAGACTCCAATTTAAAAAAAAAAAAAAAAAA
>NW_007033863.1:325979-341767 GCF_000164805.1 Carlito syrichta
CTGACTACTTGGAAGGCTGAGGCAGAAGGATCACTGGAGCCCAGCAGGTTGACGCTGGGGTGGCTGTGAGTGTGTCACTGCCCTCCAGCCTGGGTCACAGAATGAGACTCCAATGCATAAAAAGGAAAAGAAGAAAAAAGATCAAAGTGAATGGAAAAAATCAACGATGAATAAAATATCAAGATTTTAAATAAGGACAGGGTCTTTAACGGTTTGTGCTGAGACACATTGGAGTCAGAAGCAAAAGGGAAAATCAGGAAGGAAAAATCAGGAATTTTGTTCTCGTTGGTTCACTTCACTTGTCTTGCCCTAGTCCTGATCTGGTGTTCCCCGTGGGGAAAGGCCCAGGATGCTGAAGAGTGGCTCTTACCTGAGATCTCACTTGGTGTTCCCCTGCTTTGGGAATGACCTTGACTCAACATCGTGGACCTTGAGTTTGTCCCTCTGTTCCCCCAACTGACTGGGGCTGTGGTGCGGTGGGGAGGAGGTTTACAGTTTTACTCAGCCCCCCATTTGTCCGTAATTTGCCCAGTGGGAAGCTGAGCTCAGAGAGGTTGGGTAACTTGCACAAGGTCACACAGCTAGAACTCAGGAAAGGGGAGGGCTGAAAACCCAGTGTGTTTTCATTATCCCAGGCTGAGCTTGGGTCAGGGCCAAAGTAATTATAACCCTTTGTGAAAAGGATATGTTCAAAAATTGGTGACGTTACACCCAGGAATTCATGGGTCTGCTAGAGGGGCCACCTTGATTTCCTTTCATTAAAATTTTATTATTATTATTATTATTATTATTATTATTATTGCCCAGGCTGGTGTCAAACTACTGGGCTCGAGCAATCCTCTTGCCTCAGCCTCCGAGAGGGCTGAGATAACAGGCATGAGTCACTGTACCTGGCCTGATTTCCTTTTAAAGCTTAGAGTTGGGACAGAGGCTGTGTTATGTTGAGGCATGAGCATGTCATGAGTGACAGGCATATTCCTTAGGGTCTGTCTGGGATGTATGACCTTCTGAGGCAGGATCCTACCTCCAGGAAGCCTCTGTGATTATCTTTCTCCCCTTTCTTCCTCCCAGCTCCCTGGCCTGGGGTTTCTCCCTTTGAGGCTGTGCTTGCAGGGCTGGGAGTGTCCCTGTCTAGTTCTGTCTCCCCTGGACTAGGAGATACCGAGTCCTCTTTGGGTGTCCAGAAGTGCCCAGCGCAAGTTCGGGACCAAGTAGGTGGCAGGGAAGGATTGTTAAGTACACGAAAAGCCTGACTGCGGATGTGGGGTCAATTTGGGGTCGGGCTCTAAAACACACGCACATTCAGGCACCCACACGCCAATGCACCTGGTCTGGGCCAGGCCTTGGAGGCAGCAGGAAGCCTGGAAATTCCATAATGAGTCACCCTCCACCCCAGTTTCCCTCTCATTCCATGAGGCACAATTACCAAGGTAGGTTAAGGCCCCTCCAGGCTGCAGACAGACCAGGGGTCTTACAAGAGTTGCCACTGGCTGGGACGTGGGGCCAATTCTCATGGGTGTAGCGTTGGCACAGACTGGTAGAGCCCTGGGCCCTGGATCTTGAGTGAGGCTGGGACCGAGCCAGAGCGAAAGGAACCTGGGGTAAGGCTGGGCTTTGGTTCAAGGTCAAAGTTAATAACATCACGATGGTAGCACTAATGATACTAACCATGAAGACCCTGAGAATAATAATAAAAACTGCTGTGGGGGGGCGCTCTGAGCTAAGATTTTCTGTGCCTGTTTTTTTTCAGCCCTGGATTTTTTATTTTTATTTACTTATTTGAGTCAGAGTCTCACTCTGTCGCCCAGGCTGGAGTGCAGTGGCACGCTCATGGCCACTGCAGCCTTGACCTGGTGGACTCAGGCGATCCTTCCGCTTCAGCCTTCCAAGTGGTTGGAACCAAGTAGCTGGATCCACCATGCTCAGCTAATTTTTAATCTACTGTAGAGATGATGTCTCGCCAAGTTGCCTGGGTTTTTCTCGAACTCCTGGGCTCAGGCTTACCCCAGGCTTCCTAAGTGCTGGGATTACAGGCATGAGTCATTGCGCTCCACCTGCTTTTTATTTTGAGTTGGGGTCTTACTCTGTCACCTAGGCTGGGTACTGTGGTGTAATCACGGCTCATCGTACCCTCAAACTCCTGAGCTCAAGTGATCCTCCTGCCTTAACCTCCCAAGTAGCTAGGAGTACAGGCATGCATCACCATGACTGGTTAACTTTCAAATTTTTTTATAGAGAAGAGGTCTCACTATGTTACCCAGACTGGTCTCAAACTACTGGACTTAAACAATGCTCCCACCCTGGCCTCCCAAAGTGCTGAGACGACAGGTGTGAGCCCTGCACCCAGCCCTGGACATTTTCTATCAGTGGAATCATACAATATGTGGGCTTTTATGTCTAGCTTTCTTTTTACTTGGCATCTTGTGTTTTTGTTTTTATTTTTGCTTGGTTTTGTTTTTTGAGTCGGCGTCTCACTCTGTCGCCCAAGCTGGAGTACAGTGGCATACTGCTCATGGCTACTGCAACCTCAACCTGCTGGGCTCAGGTGATATTTCCACCTCAGCCTTCCAAGTAGATGGAACTACAGGCAGCTGCCACCATGCCTGGCTAATTTTTTCATTTATGTAGAGATGAGGTCTCACCATGTTGCCCAGACTGGTCTCGAATCCCTGGGCTAGGCAATCCTTTCGCCTCAGCCTCCCAAAGTGCTGAGATTAAAGGTGTGAGCCACTGCGCCCAGCTTTTTTTTTTTTTTGAGTTGGAGTCTCACTGTCATCCAGGCTGGAGTGCAGTAGCGTGCTCACAGCTACCACAACCTCGACCTACTGGGCTCAGATGATCCTTCCACCTCAGCCTTCCAAGTAGCTAGACCCACACAGGCATGTGCCACCACACCTGGCTAATTTTTTTGATTTATTGTAGAGATGAGGTCTTGCCAAGTTGCCCAGGTTGGTCTTGAACCCCTGGGCTCAGGCAATTTTGTCACCTTGGCCTCCCAAGGTGCTGGGATTACAGGCGTGAGCCACCATGCCCAGCCAGCATCATGTTTTCGAAGTTTGTCTGCCCTGCAGTATGAATCAATACTTCATTCTTTTCTATGGCTGAATAATATTCCATTGCATAGAAGGACCACAGTTTGTTTATGTGGTTGAAGGTTTATTGGAATACATCTTCTTCCACTCATTTACATGCTGCCTATGGCTGTTTTCATGATATAAAGGCAGAACTGAGTTGCAAAACTCAAAAAATATTGACTATCTGGCTTTTTTATTTTAATTTAAGAGATGGGATCTTGCTCTGTTTGTTGCCCAGGCTGGAGTGCCATGGCGCAATTTGAGCTGTAGCCTCGAACTCTGGACTCAAGCAATATTCCCGCCTCAGTTACCTCAGTAGCTGGGACTACAGGCATGTGGTACCATGCCTGCCTAATTTTTTAAATTTTTTAGAGATGGTAGGGGTCTCAGTTTGTTGCCCAGGCTGCTCTTGAATTCCATTCCTCTAACAATCCCTCCTTCTTTGGCCTCCCAAAGTACTGGGATTACAGGTGTGAGCCACTGCACCTGACTTTTCAATAAAAAAAGTTTGCTAAGCCCATGCTGAGCCAGCCCACCTGAATGCAAATACCTACTCTGCTCCTTACTAGCTTGAGCGAGTGACTTTATCTCAAGTCCTCATTTTGTCGATCTCTAAAATGGGACCATAGGTCAGGTGCAGTGGCTCATGCCTGTAATCCCAACACTTTGGGAGGCGGAGGTGAGAAGATCACTTGAACCCAGGAGTTTGAGATCAACCTGGGTAACATAGTGAGCCCTCGTCTCTACAAAAAGTTAAAAAAAAAAAATTAGCCGAGCGTGGTGGTGTGTGCCTGTAGTCCCAAGCTACTCTGGAGGCTGAGATGGGAGGATCACCTGAGCCCAGGAGTTTGAGACCATGGTAAGCCATGACTGTGCCACTGCACTCCAGCCTGAGTGACAGAGTGAGATCCTGACTCAATTAGTTAATTAATTAATTAATTACTAAGACAGCAATACTCGCCTCCTAGGGTGACTTTGAAGGTTAAAAGAGGTGATACTTGCATCAAGTACTTAGGACTGTGCCTAGCTTGTAGAAATCACTGGGTGAATAGGGAGTGGGGGAACAGTGGCAGCCTGGGTTCCTATTCTTCCATCCACCTGCCCCAGCCTACCCAGCAGAAGCTGAGTCCAGCCCACGGGAATAATTCGCTTAATAATTATAATGGCCAGACTCCCACATCTTAGAGGAGTTCATACTCACAGTCATGTGTTATTTCTCCATTTGGGGCACCTGTCCAAGCCCAGGACTTCCCTCCTGGCCCCTGGTCCCCCAGCAGCCAGCTGGGCCTGAGGGCTGGGCCTTGAGCCAGACTGGAACCACAGCCTAATCATGAAAGCCAGGGTCAGCCAGCCCAGGAATTAGTCAAAACCAAGCCAACTGAAAAGAAAATCAGGCCGTGGTGCGAGCCAGTTACCTCACAGCCTCCAGCTGGGGCTTTTTGGCTGTCCCCAGCGGGCAGAAGTTGACTTCAGTTGCATCCTTCTGGGAGAGCAGAGGTGAGATTTAATCTCTAGGCACCTGGTCCTGGAACTGGGGAGGAGGGAGTTTTGTAACAAGGTTATGGGATATTGCAGAGGTATAGTGAGCTCAGCCCTTGGTGGTATGCAAGGGTCCAGAAACCAGTTTGAGGTGAATGGGGCCAGATGCTCGCACTCCCTGGGGGAATGTTTACTGAACACCTATGGGCTTCTGACTGCGGTTACCCATCTCAAGAGAATAAAACAGTGTAAAGAGCTTTAAACATTTCTTTTTTTCTTTGAGTCAGAGTCTGTTGCCCAGGCTGGAGTGCAGTGGCATGATCACAGCCACAGCAGCCTTGACCTGCTGGGCTCAGGTGATCTTTCAGCTTTTCCAAGTAGCTGGAGCTTTTTTTGTAGAGATGGGATTTCACTACATTGCCCAGGCTGGTCTTGAACTCCTGGGCTTAAGCAATCCTCTTACCTCAGCCTCCCAAAGTACTGGGATTACAGGCATGAGCCACTGATACATTTTTTAAAATACAGAAGATTCCAAACATATTCAAAAGTAGAGAGTATTGTGAGAGGAACCCCATATATACCCATCACCCAATTGACATGTGTCAAATCATGAGCCATCTTATTTGTTCTCCACTCCGCCCACTGTCTCTCTTTTGTGATATTATCTCCTGTTGATGATCATTGCCAAGATCTGTTAATTCATGAATAGCTACAATATAGTGATGTTTGAGTGATATTATTCCTCCTTCATTTATTAGCTGGAACACTTCCATAAAGGCAAACATATCTCCAAATGGATTGTGGGGGAGGGGAGAGGAAGAAAAATATAGTGGGGTACAGTGACTCACCCCTGTAATCCCAGCACTTTGGGAAGCTGAAGCAAGAGAATTGTCTGAGCCCAAGGGTTCAAGACAAGGCTGAGCAACTTGGTGACACCTCGTCTCTATAATAAGTTAAAAAATTAACCGGGTGTGATGCCACGCACCTGTAGTTCCAGCTACTCGAGAGGCTGAGGCAGAAGGATCGCCTTATCCCAGCAGGTTGAGGCTGTGGTAGCTGTGATTGTGCCACAGCACTCCAATCTGGGCAACAGAGTGAGACTCCAACTCAAAAAAAAAAAAAAAGAAGAAACGGAGTCTCATCTTTTTGATTACCCAGTCCTACAACTCATATGGGAAAGGCAAGATAAATGCTTGATTCTTTTCTTTTCTAGTTTTCAAAACAGTTATTGGGTCCTTTAACATCCTGAAAAAGTAAAAAATGAGATTTTCCCCTATGTCTTTATGAACTCAAGGATTTAAACTATTGAAATATATCAGTGTATTGCAGTTTTTTTGTTTTTTTTTTTTCAGTTGGGGTCTTACTGTATTGCCCAGGCTGGAGTGCAGTGGCATAATCACAGGTCACTGCAACTTCAACTTCCTGGGCTCAGGCAGTCCTCCCACCTCAGCCCCCTAAGTACCTGGAACTATAGGTGCACACCATCACACCCGACTACTTTTTTGATTGTTGTAGACTTGAGGTCTCGCTATATTGTCTAGGCTGGTCTCAAACTCCTGGGCTCAAGCAATCCTCTCACTTTAGCCTCCCAAAGTGCTGGGATTGTAGGCATGAAATACCATGTCTGGCTCGCGCTGCAGTTTTTATTATTACTGATAATCAAATTGTCTTTTTTC
The DNA here is from genome assembly GCF_000164805.1 of Carlito syrichta. Classification (NCBI taxonomy): domain Eukaryota; kingdom Metazoa; phylum Chordata; class Mammalia; order Primates; family Tarsiidae; genus Carlito; species Carlito syrichta. Next base: position 332,209 of record NW_007033863.1, read on the forward strand.
TTTGGCCAGTGGGAATCTCTTCACATTGATGCCTGGGAATCTCTTCACATTGATGCCTGAGTTCTTTTGACATCATTCAGAGTCTTAGGTAGCTTTCTCACTTTATGGTGTAACAAGACATTCTAATAAGATGTTGTGGGATGAGCCAGTCCTCCTAGGAACCTTTGCTCATTTGATTGGAAAATGGTACTTAGAGACAACAATCGAGATTCTAGAGTTACTCATGACTACTGGTTTTGTAGATTTGCTGTTGTTTCTAGGTCTTTTTACTGGATACAAATTGGAAATCCTTTTTTTTTTGAGTTGAAGTCTCACTCTGTCATGATCACAATGATCAGGACTCCCGGCAGCCTTGACCTCCTGGGCTCAGGTGATCCTTCTGCCTCAGCCTCCTAAGTTGCTGGGACTATAGGCATGCATCATTACACCTGGCTTATTATTATTATTATTATTTTGTAAAGACAAGGTCTCACTATGCTGTCCAGTCTAGACTCAGACTCCTGGGCTCAAGCAATCTGCCTGCCTCAGTCTCCCAAGTGCTGGGATTATAGGTGTAATCCACCATGCCTGGTGTTTTCTTTTTTTAAGAGACAAGGTCTTGCTCTGTTGCCTGGACTAGAGTGCAGTGACACAATCGGCTCACCACAGCCTCAACCTCCTGGGTTCAGACGATCCTTTCACCTCAGCCTCCTGAGTGGCTGGAACTGAAGGTGCATGCCACACACTTGGCTAACTTCATTTTTTGTGGCGACGAGGTATTCCTATGTTGCCAAGGCTGGTCTCAAACTCCTGGCCTCAAGCAATCCTCCTACCTAAGTGTCCCAAAGTGCTGAGATTATAGCAGTGAGCCACTGCATCCAGCTCATTTTAACAATTTTTAAGTGTACCGTTCTATGTCATTAAGAACATTCACATTGTTGGAAAATCGTCACCACCATACATTTCTACAACATTTTCATCTTCTCCAACTGAAACCTGTCCCCCATTAAACACTCACTTCCTGTTTCCTCCTCCCTCCTGGCCCTGGCACCCTCCACCCCATTCTTTGTTTTTATGAATTTGTCTACTCTAGGGGCCTCATACAAATGGAATCATACAATATTTGTCCTTGTGACTGGCTCATTTCACTTTCCTCTGAGTGGATATGTGCATATATAATTGTACCAGATATTACCAATGTTCCCTCTCCAGAGATTATATGACTTTGCATCTTCACTAGTCAAGTGTGTGAGCCTTTTCATTTGACCTGGTGGACTCATACAGTCTTCAAAACCCACTTTCATTTTTCCCTTTTGCAGAAAGACTTTCCTTTTCCCCTGGCTCCCTCCTTTCGGGTTTCCCAGTTCCAGATTCCTTTCTCTGACTCAGGAGGCTGGGAGCATCTGTGTTCAACTTGATAAGCTCTCGACTGGGAGTTGTTTGAGGGCTGAGTCTTTTGGGCACAATCAACACAGGACTGACATGGAGAGGCAAAAACTCAGGCGATCCTCCTGCCTCAGTCTCCTGAGTAGCTGGGACTACAGATACGTGCTATCATACCCGGTTAATCAGGAAGATTTTCTGCCTGAATAAAGGACCGTTCCTTAGCTCTGGGCCTCCCTAGCTGGATTCTCTTGGGCCAGGAAAAAAGTACAAGTTCAAGTTGGCCAGTATCCTGGGTTCTGCTTTCTGCCCTCTCACTGAGCCACCTGTGCCCAAGGGTGGTGACTGCATTGTGTATGTCTGTCACCTGCGTGGTTCTTGGCCAGAGGAGTGGCATCTGCCGAGTTCAGGAGAGCCCTAGATCCAATCCAGGCTTCCCCATCCATGGGCAGAGCGCCTCCCCTTTCTGTACCTTGATTTCCTCATCTCTAAAAGGGGAATAATAATCTTTTATCTTCTGACTGTGGCAAAGGAGTTGTTGAAAGGAAAACATATCAACTGGCTTGGCGCAGTGGCTCATGCCTGTAATCCCAGCACTTTGGGAGGCCGAGGTGGGAAGATTGTTGGAGCCAAGAGTTCAAGACCAGCCTGGGTAACATAGTGAGATCTCGTCTCTACAAAAAAAAACCCCAAAAAGTTAGCCAGGGGTGGTGGTGTGTGCCTGTAGTCCCAGCTACTCTGGAGACTGAGGCGGAAGGATCACCTGAGCTCAGGATGTTGAGGCTGCAGTGAGCCATGACTGTGCCACTGAACTCCAGTCTGGGCAACAGCGTGAGACCCCAACTCAAAAACAAACAAAAAGTCAAAAGCGTATCAACCAACTTCCCACCATTTGTTTATTTGAGGTGAAATTCATGTAACACTAAGTTAATCATCTCAAAGTATATAATTAGCAACATTTAGTACATTCACAGTGTTGTACAACCAGAACCATCTAGTTCCAGAACATTTCATCACCCTGCAGGCATTGAGCAATCACTCTCTGTTCCCCCTCCCACTTTGACAACTCCCAATCTGCTTTCTGTCTCTATGAATGTATCGATCCTCAATATTTCAGATAAATGGAATCATACACTGTGCGACCTTTTGTGTCTTTTACTCAGTGTCATAAATTCAAGGTTCACCTATGTTGTAGCACCTATCAGCACTTGATTCCTTTTTATGACTGAATAATATTCCACTGCATGGATAGACCACATTTTGTTTACCCACTCATCTTTTTTTTTTTTTTGAGTCAGGATCTCACTCTGTTGCTCAGTGGCATAGTCATGACTCTGCACAGCCTCAACTTCCTGGGCTCAGGTGATCCTTCCTCCTCAGCCTTCTGAGTAGCTAGGACTACAGGTGGACCCAGTTAATTATTTATTTATTTTTTTGTACAGTTGGGGTCTTGTTATGTTGCCCAGGGTGGTCTTGAACTCCTGAGCTCAAACAATCCTCCCACCTTGACCTACCAGAATGCTGGAATTACAGGTATGAGCTACCACACCTGACCTCCACTTATTATTTATACCCATTTGAGTTGTTTGGGGCCATTGTGAAGAGTACATTATGAATATCCGTGTACAAGTACTTGTTTGAGTACTTGTTTTCAATTCCTTTGGGTTATATACCTTGGAGTGATATTGCTGGGTCATGTGACAGTGCCTGTAGTCCCAGCTACTCCGGAAGCTGAGGTGGAAGGATCACCTGAGCCCAGAATGTTGAGGCTGCAGATCCCGACTCAAAAACAAACAAAAAACCAAAAGCATATCAACTGACTCCCCACCATTTGTTTATCTGAGGAACCGCCAAACCCTATCATTTGTTTTTATACACTTTATATCTCTGATGCCTCTACGTGACATTCTACGTGGAGACTGGTTAACATCCCCATTTTGCAGAAAGGAGGCTAGGAGACGTGGTCCATGCCAGTCCGAGAGACTAATGACCATCAGAATAGCTCCCATCTGCTGAGTGACTGACCACTGAGTGCCACCCACTTGCTAAGGAGGGTCTGGAATTGACCCCCAAATAGCCTCACAGTCCCTGGAATCTGACAGACCTGGGTTCAAGTCACAACTTGGGCAAATAATTTCCTTATTCTAAAGTTTCTGTGTCTCCACCTGTAAATGAGCATAATCCAAGTCCCTACCTCACAACCCTACTGTGGAGAATGAACTCAATAACATGGGCAGAGGATGGAGCCCGTAGTAAGTGCCTGATTTACAGATGTAGCAAACAAACAAGATTTGGCCAACTGAGGCTCAGAGCGAAGTAACTTGCCAAAAGTCACTCAGGAATTACTGAGACCTGGGTCCAGCCTGCAGGCATTTTTGAGAAGTTTCCTGAAGCTTCTTAACCCTTCTGGAAGACAATGAGGAGAAATTCCAAAGACAGTTTCTTGCTGGGGACGGTGGCTCGCATCTGTAATCCTAACACTTTGGATGGTCGACGCTGGAGGATGGCTTGAGCCCAGGAGTTCAAGACCAGTCTGGGCAACACAGTGAAACCTCATCTCTAAAAAATTTTTAAAAATTAGTATGGTGGCACATGTCTGTAGTCCTCGCTTCTCGGGAGGCTGAGGCAAAAGAACCGCCAGAGCCTAGAAATTCGAGGCTGTGCTGAGCTGTGATTGTGCCACTGCACTCCAGCCTGGGCGACAGAGTGAGACCTCCAACTGAAAAAAAAAAAAAAGCCAGACAGGTTCTCTTGGGAGAGAGTTTGCTGCTGTCTCGCTCTGTTCTTTTGGGAGCTGACCTTTGGCAACGCAAATGCTTGCTGATTCAGCCTGCAGTGGCCTGTGCTCATGGATGACAGCAACAGCAACTGGTTCCCTGGTGAAGTGGCTGAACCACCTTTGCCCCAGCCTACTCACGCCCCCTCTCTGCTCTTCTGTTTATACCAGCACAGCCACAAGCAGGGTGATTTCTGGCGCCTCCAATCAGGTGGTGTGCCCAGCACTTCCCTGCCTCTAGCCCTTGGCTGCTGCTGGTTCCTCTGCTCTGGGCTCCCTTCCTCTTTCTCTCTCATTTCTGCCTGGCACACGGTGGAATCCCATAAGAATCCTCACCATAAGAATCCTCACTATCTGGACTGGGTGCAGTGGCCCACACCTGTAATCCCTGCACTTTGAGAGGCCAAGGTGGGAGGATCAGTTGAACCCAGGAGTTTGCCTGGCCTAGACAACATAGCAAGACCTCGTCTCCACAAAAAAATCAAAAATTTAGCTGGGCATGGTGATGTGTGCCTGTCGTCCCAGCTACTTGAGAGGCTGAGATGGAAGGATCACCTGAGCCCAGGAGGTTGAGGGTACAGTGAGCCATGATCATGTCACTGTCCTTCATTGGGCAACAGAGTGACACCCTAACTTATTTAAAAAAAAAAACAGAACCTTTACCAACCTGGCTTCTATGAACCTCTCTGATCTCCTACTTGGTTCCTGCCAGCCCCCTGGCCTCTGGCTTCTTGAGTATGCTACCCTCATTCCAGTCCCAGGGCCTTTAATCTTGCTGCTCACTTTGCTCGGAATATTCATGTCTTCCTATCATTCAGAGATCATTCAAACATGGCTTCCTCCTAGAAGCCAGTCCTGACTACCTTATGTAAACTGGGTTTCCGGTCCCTCCCTGTGACCTCATCCTATTTTCTCAGATCTCTATCTGATACTATCTTATTGATCTGCTTGTTTATTGCTGCCTCCCCCAGTTGGTTGGAAACTCCATGAGGTTAAGGACCTGTCCTACACAGTGCTGTATCCCCAGGGCTAACACCAGTGCCTGGCACACTGTTTAGGAAACATCTGTAGACTGACTGGCCAGGAGGCTTATTATTATAAATTTGAACGTTCTTTCCCCCTAAATCAGCTCATGAGGAGGAAGGCTCATCACCAGAGTCTAAGGAAGCTCCTCAGACGGGCCACAGGAGTTCGAGCCCTAACTCTGTTCCTACCAGGTTGTGTAACCTTGGGCAAATCACTATGCACTTCTGGGCATCCAATTTATAAAAGTTCTCCACTCTTTTTGTTTGTTGTTGTTCTTCCCAAAATCTGGTAAAAACTACGGCTCTCAGTCTCCCCTGAAAAATGAGCTCATGATTTATAGACATGATTTTAAGGAATATAATGACCCCTCCTTCCCCAAAATTCAATTTTGAACTCTCCTTCAGCTGATCAGTATTAAAATTGATTTTTTAATTGAGTCAGTTGGTCCGCAACTATTTGAAGGGTACCTACACTGTGCACAGGCTCACTCTGGGAGATTCTGGGGTCCCAGATGCCCCCCAGCTCTGAGGCTCTGAGGTTCTGAGCTTGGGGGCAATTGCAGCCATTCTCAGCCCCATGTGGTCAGGACAGTGTTAGCTGAGAGAGCCCAGATGGGGAGCTAGGGTACAGCCTGGGAAGGGAGCATTGCAAGGTTTCTGGAGGAAGGGGGGACTGGGGTTTTGCAGGATGAATAGAAGACGGTCAAACAGGGAAGAGGTATTCCAGCAGAGGGCACAGCTTTAGGGGGAGGGAGGAGATGCGAGAAAAGTAATAAGGGACGTTTCCTGGGGCCAGACCCTTTTTCACACCCACATGCCTATTGGAGCTTTTGGACCACCTTATGAGGGAAGCAGGATGACCACTCCAGTTTTACAGATGAGAAAAATGAAGCACAGAGATGAAGCAGAGAGGCGTACCTAAGGACATGGAGCTGGTGAATGGCAGAGACAGGCCTCGATACCTGCTGGCTTGCCCTACAGGGACATTCTTATTAGTGGAGGGACCAGAGGGTTGTTTCAGAAAGGCTGGGTAGGGGAGGGCAGAACCTGATTGCGTGAGGGATCGTGGAAGTAGTTGGGGCGGGGAGCAGACAGGCCTCATTGGCTGGGAAGTAGGATCTGAGAATCTGATTGGCTGAGAGTTAGGACAGTGATTTAATTGGCTAAGGCAACATCTGATTGGCTGAGGGGGTAGATCACAGTGTTTAATTGCCCGAGGAGGAAGGGGGCGGGGTCTAACCCGATAAGAAACAGAAGATTGAGATATGATTGGCTGAGGGATAGGAGAGCATTTAGTTGGCTAAGGTGTGTATAAGGGTAGAATCTGACTGAGGGGAATTCAACTTGCTGTGTCCCTGGCAGAATCATTTTCCATCGATCTTTACAAATCCCGTGTCCCTGGCCCTTGTAGAAGAAGGTGAAGATTAATCCTTGAGGACTATGGGGAAATGGGGGCAGGTGTGTGTGGAGGAGGAGGAGGGGAGGGGACTGGGTCACACCAGCTAAAGGCCAGAGAGGACATCTCCCTGGCCAAAGCTGGCGAGAAGGAATCTCGTTCCTCAGCTCCCATCACGCCTCCTCCAGAATGACTACTAGATTTCTGACCCAGAAGGGAGGGCTGTCACCCCACCCCTCAATCCCCAGGGTGGAAGGAGAAATCCTTCCACCTCGGTCCTGCGGGCTCTCTGCCTCTCCCTAGCGGTGCCCCTTCCCGCCAGTCGCCCCCCTTTCTAGAACACCACACTCTCTATCTCCTTTGCTTCTGAGGACAAGGACTTCTCCCTCCACCCTCCCAAGGCATCTTCCTGCACCCGCCTGGGTCTTTAGAGCAATTGTCTTCCTGCTCCACTGAAACTTCTCTCCTTTCCCTCCCTCCCCCCCCCATCTTCCTGTTATTTGCCTGCTTTCCTGTTGCTTCCTACCCCGCTCTTCTGTTCACTCTTAAAAACTCCAGCCTAGCGGGGCTCGGTGGCTCAGCCTGTAATCCCGAGCTTTGAGAGGCTGAGGTGAGTTCGAGACCCGCCCGGGCAACTTGGCGAGACCTCATCTCTACAATAAATCAAAAAATTAGCCAGGCGTGGTAGCGCGCGCCTGTAGTTCCGGCTGCTTGGAAGGCTGAGGCGGAAGGTTCGCCGGAGCCCAGCAGGTCGAGGCTGCGGTGGCCGGGAACGTGCTCCAGTCTGGGGGACAGAGTGAGACTCCAACTCAAAACAAAAACAAAAACAAAAACCAAAAAAACTCCAGCCTAAATGTTGCCCAGGTCAATTGGATTGGTCACATCCAATCTGTCAGCAAATACCATCAGCACCACCCCTGAAACAAATCTCAAGTTCCGCCACCTTTGGCAACGCTGTCTCTGCATGTGAAGGCTGAGAAAGCTCTTGCACCCCCTTTAGTCTGGCCAAAATATTGCAGCCAGAGGAAATCTCAAAACCTGTCAGGCCACTTCCCTCCTCTGCTCAGAGCCCTCTGTGGCTCCCACCTTCCTCAGAGTAATAACCTAAGTCTTTCCAGTGACTCCTCAGGCCCAATGCTATCTGTTCTGTCACTTCTCTGCCCTCATCTTATCCCATTCTCCTCCTCAATCACTCTGCTCAGTGCAAGAGACCCGTGTCGTCCAGCCTCGGGGCCTTTGTACAAGTTGTTCCTTCTGCCTGGAATGCTTTTCCTCTGCCCTTTAAGGTCTCTGTTCAAATATCACCTCCTCAGAGAGATCATTCTCATCTCCTTACTTTGCTGGATTTTCCTCCATAGCACTTGGACATAGAATATACCCTTTTATTTTATTTTGTAATTTTATTTTTTTTGAGTAAGGGTCTCACTCTGTCACCAGACTGGAGTGCAGTGGCATGATTATGGCTCACCGCAGCCTTGACCTCCTGGGCCAGGTGATCCTTCCACCTCAGCCTCCCGGGTAGCTAGGATTAGAGGTGCACACCACGCCTGGCTAATTTTTTGATGATTTGTAGAGATGAGGTTTTGCTAAGTTGCCCAGGCTGTTCTCAAACTACTGGGCTCAAGCAATCCTCTCGCCTTGGTCTCCTAAAGTGCTGGGATCACCACACCCAGCCATGAATATACCCTTTTAGATTGTATGTTTCTGTTTGTTCATGGTAGAGCAACATCTGGCACTGTTTGAAAACTTCATGTTCATTGAATGAATATGTGCTGTATGCCAGCTGGAGCTGGAGAAAAGGCAGGGAGTGAGAAAGACCCTGTCCACCTGTGTGAATCTCACAGACAATAAACAAATCACTTCAAAAGTAATTTTACTGGGACTGAGGGCATGCAGGGGCTGTGGCTGCATCGAGTATGTGTTTAAACTGAGTCCAGTGGTTGGGGAAGCCCTCAGAGAAAATGGCCTTTGAGTTGATATCTGAAGGATATGTAGGAGTGAGCTGAGTGGGTGTGAGGAAAAGAATCCCAAGCAGAGGGAATGGCATTTGAAAAAGGCTTTGAGATGGGCAAGATGATCTTGGTGGATCTGGCAAAAAATGGCCCCATGTTGTTCCTGTGTGAATGATGAGTGTCCATCAAAAGTTGGAAGGGGCCATTTGATATTCATTTGACACTCACTTTTTTTTTTTTTAGTTGGAGTCTCACTGTCACCCAGACTGGAGTGCAGCTCATGACCACCACATCTTTGGCCTGCTGGGCTCAGGCAGTCCTTCCACCTCAGCCTTCCAAGTAACTGGAGCCACAGGTGCGCGCCACCATGCCTGGCTAATTTTTTGTTGTTGTGGTTGACTTATTGTAGAGACAAGGTCTTACCAAGTTGCTCAGGCTGATCTCAAACCCATGGGCTCAAGCAATCCTCTCACCTTTGCCTCCCAAAGTGCTGGGATTACAGGCATGAGCCACCGTGCCCAGCTGACCCTCACCTTTGAACCACACGCTTCTTTGCTTGAGATTGCTGCTATCTTCCGTCCCATCTTCACCCTCTGTCCCACTGTTTCTGTGTCCCAGGAGGTTGAACTACATGGACCACCCAATGGGCTTCTTGCTTTGTGACTTCCAGTTGGGTTTAACCAATGGGGTGCCACACCAGGGATTGGCGGGAGGGAGGAGAATGAAGTCAGGGTATTCATACCTCATCTTCTGTCCATGCAGGGTCTCTCGCCAGAAGGTTCATAGTTACCCCCAGGCAGTCCTCTCCACATAGCCCTCTCTGGAGAGTTCCAGTAACTTCTTTAGCCTCCAGCCCCAGATCCCAGAGGTAGTAACAATTCTCAACTGTTATTAGCCCCTGGGGTGCTGCACTATCCCTTTGAAGATAGCACTTTTATTAAACCTTCTTCAAATTACCCCCATTTGAACACTTCATCTGTTTCCTGCCAAAATCCTCTTTACAAAAAAAAAAAAAAAAATACTCAGCCTGTAATCCCAGCACTTTGGG
>NW_007033863.1:342248-347775 GCF_000164805.1 Carlito syrichta
AAAAAAAAAAAAAAAAAAAAAAATTGGGTGTAGTGGCTCACACCTGTAATCCCAGCACTTTGAGAGAGATGGAGGCCTGTCTGCCTAAGCCCACGGGTTCGAGAACAGCCTGGGCAACATGGAGAGAACTCATCTCTACAATAAATCAAAAAATTAGCCAAGCATGGTAGTCCAAGCCTGTAGTTCCAGCTACTTATAAGGCTGAAGCAGAAGGATCGCCTGAGTCCAGATGGTCGAGGTTGCGGTGGCTGTGAGCATACCATTGCACACCAGCTTGGGCTGGAGAAGGAGACTCCAACCCAAACAAAAAACAAAAAACAAAAACATTGGGGTGAAATGAACATAACATAAAATTAACCATTTAGAAGTGTACAATTCAGTGGTGTTTAATGCATTTACAATGCCATACAATCACCACTTTAATCTAGTTCCAAAACCTTTTATTTTTTTTGAGTTGGAGTCTCACTCTTTTGCCCAGGCTGGAGTGCAGTGGCACACATGCTCACGGCCACCCCAGCATCGACCTTCTGGGCTCCGGCGATCCTTCTGCCTTAGCCTTCCAAGTAGCTGGAACTACAGACGAGTGCTACCACTCCCGGCTATTTTGTATTTTATTGTAGAGACAAAGTCTCGCCAGGTTTCCCGGGCTGGTCTTGAACCCGCGGACTCAGACAATCTACTTGCCTCGGCCTCCCAAAGTACTGGAATTACAGGCTGAGTTTTTTTGTTTTGTTATGAGTTGAGGGTCTTACTCTGTCACCCAGGCTGGATTGCAGTGGCACAAAAACTGGTCACCGCAGCCTCGACCTCCTGGGCTCAAGTGATACTCCTGCCTCAGCCTTGCGGCTAGCTGGAACTATAGGCATCACACCTGGCTAATTTTCTTATTTTTATTTTTTGTAGAGACGAGGTATTTCTCTGTTGCCCAGGCTGATCTCAAACTCCTGAACTCAAGGAATCCTCCCATCTCAGCCTCCGAAAGTACTGGGATTATAGTCATGAGCCACTGCACCCGTCCCCAAAACATTTTTGATATCCCAAAAGGAGATCCCTTAACCATTACCCTTGGGTGTGGGCTCCTCCCCATTCCCCTCCCCCAACCCCTGGTAACCAGCTCCACTTCCAGTCTCTATGGATTTACCTTGCCTGGATATTTTATATAAAGGAAATCACACCATGTGTGACTTTGTCTGTTTCTTTCACTTGGTACATTTGAGAAGCTCATCTATTCTTGCCACAGATGAGAACTTTATTCATTTTTAGGACTAAAGCTATTCCATTGTATGGGTAGACCATAGTTTGCTTATTCATTCATCTGTTGGTGGACATATGGGTTGGGTTCCACGTTTGGCTGTTGTTGTGCGCATTCTTGTATGAGAATATGTGAGTAGCTGTTTTCGGTTATTTGAGGTATATACCTAGGAGTGGAATTTCTGGGTCATATGGAAATTCTGTTTAGCTTTTTTGTTTTGTTTGATTTTGAGTTGGAGCCTCACTCTGTCACCCAGGCTGGAGTGCAGTGGCACGATCCCAGCTCACCATAGCCTTGGCCTCCTGATCTAGGGTGATCCTCCCACCTCAGCCTCCTGAGTAGCTGGGACTATAGGTGTGTGTCACCATGCCCAACTAATATTTTTTATTTTATTTTTGTAGAGACAAGCTTTCGCTATGTTGCCCAGGTTGGTCTCAAACTCTTGGGCTCAAGTGATCCCCCTCCTCGGCCTCCCAAAGTGCTGAGATTACAGGCATGAACCACCACACCTGACCTGTGTTTAGCTTTTTGAGGAAAACTGCCAACAAGTTTTCCACAGCGGCTGAACTGCTTTGCTTACCACTATCGAATATGAGGAGATCCCTCTCCTTTTATCTCTGCCTCCCAAAAGTCTGCTGTGAGCCTCCAGAGCCCCAGAAACAGCCTTCACTGCTCCTACCATATTCTGCCACTCCCATACCCATCCTGCCTGGGTATGGGAGAGAGAGCTTTCTGACTCTCTTTCTAGGTGGAAGTCCAACTACCACCTCCACTTCCTCCCCCTCACCTGACCTCCTTCCAATGAGGCCTGGACTCTGGCAACATGGTGACCACACAGCTCTGTCCCTTCCTAAGGCCCAGGCTTCCTGACCTCCTAGGTACAGGTGACTGTATTCTACCTTAATCTCCACCCCCAGTCCCATGCCTCGGCCTGTCTTCTCTCGAAATGCAGCTGTGACCAACACCTTGGTCCTACCTCCTCTTTTCTGTCCACCTCTCTCCCGAGCTACCTCATGACCCACTCCTATGACAGTCACCATCTCCTCGATGCAGGTGACTCACAGACACACTTCTCGTGAGGTGCTCTCATGCTAGGCCCAGCTGCCTCCTGGGTGTCTCCCTGAACATCCCACGGGTCTTTTAGACTGAAGGTGACCCAGGGTTTCTCAACCCTGGCACTGTCAACATTTGAAGCTGGATGATTCTCTGGTGTGGGGGGAGCATATCTGGTGCATCATAGACTGTGAAGCAGCGTCTCTGGTCTCCACCCACTAGATGCCGGCAGCGCTCTTCTTCCCCTTCCCTCTCCCCCAACAGTGTGACAACCAAGTGTCTCCGGACATTGCCAAATGTTCCCTGGGGGCACATCTGTTCTGGTTGTGAACCGCTGGGATAGCCCAAATCAAGCTGCAGACTCAAAAAACTGATGTTTGCCCAGCCATGCTCTGTGCCAGGGGTGGGGCTGAACATCCTGCAGATACCACACTGGGCTCAAGCTCTAACTATGTGTCAATTATAAATTAAAACATTAGCTGGGCGGGGTGGGTCACGTCTATAATCCCAGCATTGGGAGGCGGAGGTGAGAGGATTGCCTGAGCCCACGGGTTCGAGACCAGCTTGGGAAACTTGATGAGATTTCATCTCTATGATAAATCAAAAAATGAGCTGGGCGTGGTGGCACGTGCCTGTAGTTCCATCTACTTGGGAGGCTGAGAAGGAAGGTTCAAATGAGCCCAGCAGTCTGAGGATGTCATAGACATGATCGTGCCACTGCACTCCAGAAATAAAATAAAATCAAGTAAATTTAAAAATTAATTAATTTGGCCGGGCTCGGTGGCTCAGCCTGTAATCCCAGCACTTTGGGAGGCCAAGGTGAGTGGATTGCCTGAGCCCACGGGTTCGAGACCTGCCTGGGCAACTTGGCGAGACCTCATCTCTACAATAAATCAAAAATTAGCCGGGTGTGGTAGCGTGCACCTGTAGTTCCAGCTACTTGGAAGGCTGAGACGGAAGGATCGCCGGAGCCCAGCAGGTCGAGGCTGCGGTGACCGGGAGTGGCCACTACACTCCAGTCTAGGTGACACAGTGAGACTCCAACTCAAAAAAAAAAAAATTAATTAATTCAAATCAAGCCCTAGTGAGCTTTAAAACAAACCAACCAACAGGGGGCACCTCCCCTGCTCGCCTCATCATCCATTCTCTGCCATTTTATCTTTAGGGGAAGGCAAGGACACCCAGTTGGTAGCCCATTCTCAGTCCCTCCTCATCCTCAGGACTTTTGCTTGTTCCTCCTTTCTGGTCTCCAGTCCTCTGAGGGCAGAGAAGCCGGAGGGGGGGGTGGGGATGTTGGGGAAGAGGTGGGAATGCCTGCTCTTCCTCTCCTTCTCCATTTCCTGGAATCCCACATTTAGCCAGTGACCAATGGTGATAACCTCCTGTACCTCAGCCCTAGACCCCTCCCAGCTCTCAGATACCCCACCCTTTGCCCCTGGCCCCTTCAGCCACTGGAGGGATCCCTCTCAAACTCTTTACTCTGTGAATTTCAGCATTTTTCAAAGTGTTTCCAAAAAAAGACTCTGGGCTGGGCACGGTGGCACACATCTGTAATCTCAGCACTTTTGGAGGCTGAGGTGGGAGGATCAATTGAGCCCAGGAATTTGAGACCAGCCTGGGCAACATAGAGAGAACGCGTCTCTACAAAAAAAAAAAAAAGAAAAAAAAAAAATTAGCTCGGCATGGTGTCATGCACCTGTAGTCCCAGCTACTTGGGAGGCAGAGAAAGAAGGATCGCCTGAGCTCAGGAGCTCGAGGCTGTGGTGAGCCACGATCATGGCACTGCATTCCCAGAATGCCCAGAGACGCTAACTAAAAATAAATAAATAAATAATCTTTCTAAATTAATTTTTCTAAAAAACAAAAAAGCTCTAATGAACTTTAAAACAAACCAACCAACAGGGGGCACCTCCCCTGCCTAAGCACCATCCATATCTTCCCATTGCCCAGGAGACCAACCCCTAGCCACTCAAGCTGACCTTCAAGGCCCTTCACAGTCAACCCCTGCAACCCTCCAGCATCCTCACCTCTCACACCTCAAGGCCAGGGAAAGCCACCTGCCTAGCCACAGCTACCGGTTTCACTGGGCCTGAACCCCACCCCCTCTCCTGCACCTGTTGAAATCCAACCTCTCCCTGCGGTCCCAGCTCAAATGTCACATCCTTCACATAGCCTTCCCTGGCCTTGCATCTGCCTCCTCCAAGCAGCAAAGCTTCAACTAATTGCGGCTCCTCCTCTTCACCTAGAAGCATGTCTCACTCTTTCTCCCCGCTGCTCCACAGGGGCCCAGCACCAAATGAGAGAGCAACCTTGAAATAAAGAGGGATAAAGAAATCCCAGTTTACCACCTGCTGGGGGCAAGTGAGGCTCCTTACACTTGTTCTCTCATCTGTCTGCCCACTTGCTGAGGTCAGTCACCCACCTCCTCACCCACCCATCCAGGAGGACACATCCAGAGGCGGGGCTGACGCCGGCTGGACACATCTGGGGCAGCTGGGTAGGCCAAGGACAACATCCGGGCTGGAAGGTCAAGGTGTTTGGCGGTGAGGGTGGGGTGGAGAGCAGAGCCAGGCTGGTGCTGCTTGTTGAGGCGGGAGGTCTTCCTGGGGGGAGAGGTTGCTACTGGCTGCAGGACCTCGAGGGGTACAGGACCTGGAGGGGTGGTAAGAGGTTGGGCCCAGGATCCAGAGAGGGGAAGGGCTGGCTCCCAAGGGCTGCTGGAGTCTGAGAATGCCTGGCGGCCCCAGCGGAGGCTCCTGGGGCCCAGTGGGCCCCAAGGGTGATGGCTTAGGGACCTCTGTCCAAAGCTTGGGAGAAAACCCTGAGGCAGGGGCCGTAGAGGTTGCTGTTACGAAGGAGGGCGGCCTAGATGGGGGAAGTGGGCGTTAACGGGGCCAAGCGGGAGCAGGACGGAGGGAGGCCTGATGGTTTGGGGCTTCTAGATGTCCCAGGTCTGTCCCTGTCTCCATCTCAGTCTCTCCCCCTTTCTGTCTCTCTCCACCCCTCCACGCCTCGGTTTCTCCCCCTCTCCATCTTCGGGGGCTGCGCTCTGCCCCGCCCAGAGGCAGCCGGGGCGTGCCCGAGGGGGGGAGTGTCCGAGGGGCGTGTCCGGGGCGGACCTCTCGGCGCGGCCGGGCGGGGTTAAAGGGTTGGGCCGCGGGACCTCGCGGTCAGAGCTGAGGTTGTGGCGCCGGCACATCCGGATCGAGAGCGGGAGGCCGA
>NW_007033863.1:347990-352894 GCF_000164805.1 Carlito syrichta
GGGCGGGCGGGGTGCCGCCGACCCCGGGGACCCCCAGCACCCAGGACTGGGCTGCACGTCAGTCCGGGACACTCCGGCAGGGAGATGTGGGTGTGTCCCCGACGGTTGCTGCATTTCTGCCTGGTTTCTTCTGTGTCCGCCTGAGAGACCTGGGTGTATCCTCCTCTCTGGGTGCCTTCCTCTCGAGAAGACCTCTCTCCTGGCCAGGACATCTCACATGGGTCCAGGCCCTGCCTTGTGACACCTCCTTGGGGCCAGTTGGGGTCCCTGGGATTTCACCACCCACCGGGCGTTATCTTGAAGGAGAGGTTGTGCACAGAGCTGATGGGGTTTATACTTGTGGTCCAGGTGCCACCAGGGACTCCCAGCCCATCCATGACAGAGAGCCTCCAAGTACCCCTCTTTGCAAAGGGGGTTTCTTTCCAGCCCCCAGAGTTGTCCTGAGGGTTATGTGAGGTGCTGCAATAGGTCCTAGGGGATGTTTGGAAGGATGATGCTTTCTGGTGTCCCAGGGGCTTGGTCCAGCCTGGGCCATGCAACGTGACTGAGGCTCATCTCCTGCAGAGTGCCAAACTGGAGGTGGGGAGGAAGAGGCAGGGAGGAAGAGACTAGGAGCAAGCGAGATTGCCTCTGGTCTCTGAGGGCTGGCTGGACGTGCCCAAGCTCAGGGCACCTTGCCTGGTTCATCTGCCCACTCACCCCTCATGCGTGCATTCATAGTGCATCACTTACCAGCCCATAGGTAAAGGAGATGGCTAGGGCTGGCCAGATGCCCGGAAGTCCTTCCCTGTGCCCCTCCCCCCTCCCCTATGTCTGGGCCCTGGAGCTGAGCCCAGCCAGAGCTGGTAGCATCAGACTCCTCCCCAAGTGCCTCCAAGCTGCCGGCTGGCCTATCCTCAAAGGGGAGGAACCTCTCCAAATACTCCTGACCACCCTTGTTTTGCAGATGAAGAAACTGAGGCCCAGAGAGGGGAATCATGTGTCATGGGCACCCAGTGGGGGAGCTGGGATTTGAACAAACGAGCCCTGTGTGACCCCCAAATCCTGGGCCACTTTCTGATGGCCCCAGAATCACCATATAGCCCAGCTTGGGTTTCTGAGCGGTAACATTAGCCCTGGGCTGGCGTCGGGCTGTGACCCAGGTTGGTATCCACAGAGGGGCTTGGATGACTCAGGAGACTCTCAGAGAATGGGACCCAGTCTCTCCTCTTTGACAAACCGTGGGCCTGATTCTCCAAATCCCAGATGAATGTGATGGCAACACCAATTGCCCTGGGAGGTACCTTGGATCACAGGCTTGCTGTGTGCCCAGCTGTGAGCGCAACTTTAGTTGCTTGCGAATACTGGGTTGTCATCACAGTCCTGTGAGGTGGGTGAATACGGGTCCCATCCTATAGAGGAAGAAATTGAGGCTCAGAGAGGTACACAGCCTGAGGTCACACAGCTACGAGGCAGCACTTCATAGAATCCTTTCTGAGGCTCATGTCTGGGCGTGACCACACCTGGGATGGTAGGGAGAGAGAATTACAGCCCTGGAATTGTCTAGATGAGTGGTATTAAGACTTCTTTTTCTGCCAGGATCCCCTCTGGGCGAGGCAACTGCAGGTGAAAGGTTAAAATACGTTCCAAACTGCGTGGGACTATCCCCCACTGACCCTGCCCTCCTTAGTCAAACTGACCCTGAAGCTCTTTCTCAGAACCTCAGAAGTCTGAGGTGGTCAGAATGGGGACCCCAGACCTAGGAGCCTCCTCTCAGCTCAGACTTTCTGGGGTTTGGCATGTTGGGGGAGTATGAACCTCTGGGATGAGCCAGCCCTTTGGTGTTGAGGGAGTCAAGGAGGTACTGTGAGTCCAGCCTGGGGGAGGGGATCAGGCTGCCTTTACTATGGGCTGGGAGCGGGAGTGAGGTGGAGGGCTGGGATGTAAAGTGACAGGGCCAGCACTGAGTGCTTCTCCACCAGGCTCTGGGCCGGCCCCTGCTGTTTGGGAAGAGGTGTGTATGTGGTACCTGGCGATGGTCTGGCCCAATGTCCTGCATTCCTTCTTGGGAGCCCACACACCTTGTATAACAAGTCCGCAACTGGCGAATGCTGGGCCAACCTGACAAACCAGCACTCCCTGGGCGTGGGCTGGGTCCTGGAGCCAGTCACTGGCACCTCCGTGGCCAGATAACACCTGCCCCAACAGGGCGGGGCTTCTTCTGCTGGGTGCTTTGTCTGGATGAGGTGTGGGCTCATCTAGAATGAGGTGCGGGCTGGTGAAAAGAGGGAATGGGCATGCCAGTCGCTCAGAGTATTCTGAGAGTGCCAGCTTTAATTCTCCTCCCTTCTATTAGAAAAGTCATAATAGGGCTGGGCATGGTGGCTTATGCCTGTAATCCCAGATCTTTGGGAGACCAAGGCGGAAGAATTGCTTGAACACAGGAGTTCGAGGCCAACCTGGACAACATGGTGAGATCCCATCTCTAGAAACATTAAAAAAAAATAGCCAGCCATGCACCTACTAGGGAGACTGAGATGGGAGGATCACCTGAGCCCAGAAGATTGATGCTGTGAGCTGTGATCATTCTACGGTGCTCCAGCCTGGGCCACAGAGACCCAGACTTTAAAAAAAAAAATCACACACACACACAAAAAAATCACAATAAGGATAGCAATCATGACTAATATTCTGTGTGCTACCTGACAAGCCCTTTCCATGCCTTATCTCACAGAGCTCTTCTGAACAGCCTTGGGAGGTAGATAATGTTATTATTAATCCATTTCACAGATTGGCAGGGGCTGAGGGCGGGGACTGGACTCACCCAAGGCTGCTCACCTGGGGACGTATGGCGCTACAATTTGAACTCAGGCTTGTTGGAGTCAGAAGCATACATTTTAAAGAATGATGTGATCCCAAAGCAACTTTCCATTTTATTTGTAATTTTTCAAGTTCAAATGTAATAGATGTCTAAGAGATGCATGCCCCAGAACTGTACCATTTAGGAATTTTCACAAATTGGAGCCACACGTTACCAGCACCCAGATCAAGAAAAAAAACAGGATCCGGGCTCGGTGGCTCAGCCTGTTATCCCGCACTTTGGGAGGCTGAGGTGAGTGGATTGCCAGAGCCCGCGGGTTTGAGACCCGCCTGGGCAACTTGGCGAGACCTCATCTCTACAATAAATCAAAAAATCAGCTGGGTGTGGTGGCGCCTGCCTGTAATTCCGGCTACTCGGAAGGCTGAGGCGGAAGGATCGCCGGAGCCCAGCAGGTCGAGACTGCACTCCAGTCTGGGCGACAGAGTGAGACTCCAACTCAAAAAAAAAAAAAAAAAAAAAGAAAACAGGCCAGGTGCAGTGGCTCACACCTATAATCCCAGCACTTTGAGAGACTGAGGTGAGAGGATTGCCTGAGCCCAGGAGTTCAAGACCAGCCTGGGCAACATAGGAAGACCTTGTCTTTACAAAAAATCTGCCCAAAATTAGCTGGGTGTGGTGGCGCCTGTCGTCCTAGCTACTTGGGAGGCTGAGGCAGGAGGATTGCCTGAGCCCAGGAGGTTGAGGCTGCAGTGAGCCATGATCATGCTGCTGCACTCCAACCTGGGCCACAGGGTGAGACCCTGACTCAAAAAAAGAAATGAAAAGAAACAAAACAATTACCAGTGCCTCAGAATATCTTCCCCACCCAACCCACACCATCGAAGCATCTTAATTCATTTAAAATTAATTTCCACTAATTATTAACGGACTTTAATTAATTTCAACTAATTTTTAAATAGACTTTATTTTTAGAGCAGTCTTAGGCTTACAGAAAGTTTGCACAGAAAGTACAGAGAGTGCTCACAAACCCCCTCATCTCCCCTACAGTTACCCCAATATTAACATCTTGCATTAGTGTGATATATTTGTAACAATTAATGAACCAATATTGAGAATACTTGTTATGATTAACTAAACTCCATAGTTTGCATTAGAATCCACTCTTTGGGTTGTGCAGTCAACTAGTGAATTTCCCCCCATCTTTATTTTATTTTATTTTATTTTATTTTTTGAGTTGGCGTCTCACTCTGTCACCCAGGCCGGAGTGCAGCGGCATGCTCACAGCCACCGCGGCCTTGACCTGCTGGGCTCAGGCAATCCTTCTGCCTTAGCCTTCCAAGTAGCTGAAACTACAGGTGTGTACCACCACACCTGGCTAACCCCATCTTTATTTTAGATTTGGGGGTACACATGCATGTTCGTTCATGGACTTATTGTGTAGTGATGGGGACTGGGTCTCAGGTGGCCCATTTCCCAGATAGTGTACATTGTGCCCTGTAGGTAATTTCTAAACCCCACCCCCCTTCCCCCCCGCTCCGTTGGTGTCTCCAGTATCTATTATTTCCATCTTTGTGACCATTTGGCTCCCACACGAGCGAGAATGTACAAAATAATTTTTATAATTAATTAGAATTTTCTTGAATGGGTGACATGTGCTTATGGTAAAGGCAATCAAAAGACCCAGAAAGATGGATAGTAAAGTTAAGTTTTCCTTTCACCCTGTTCCCAGTTCTTCCAGGCCCTTTGCTGAGGTGGCTACCATGGCTGATTTTTCATGAGTCCTCTAAGTGCTTTCTCTCTCTTTTTCTCGTCTTTATTTTTTAATTGAGGCAAATTTACCTAATATAAAATTAACCAGTCAGGCACTGTGGCCCATGCCTGTAATTCCAGCACTTTGGGAGGCCAAAGTGAGAGGATTGCCAGAATCCGCAGGTTCCAGACCAGCCTGGGCAACACGGCAAGACTTCGTCTCTACAATAAATCAAAAAATTAGCTGGGCATGGTGGTGCATGGCTGTAGTTCCAGCTACTTGGAAGGCTGAAGTGAAAGGATTGCCTGAGCCCAGGAGGTCAAGGCTGTGGTGGCCATGAGCAGCGTGCCACTG
>NW_007033864.1:0-872 GCF_000164805.1 Carlito syrichta
GAGAGGATGTGCGTGTGTTTAAACCAGTAGTCAGGCGGCCTCTGAGGCACAGCTAAATGATGAAGAGGAGGAGTCCACTGCTCTAAGAGCTGAGGAAGGACTCAGGCAGATGGAACACAGGTGCTGAGAACAGACAGTGGCAATAGGCTCCAACACCACCTCAAGAGCCCCTTTGTCCACCCTGATCACTCTGCTTCCTGCCTTCTTGGCCCCCCTCGCCCTGCTGGAGCCTCTCACCCACCCCTTGGGTTGGTCTCTCCTCTTGGCTCCTGCAGGTCCTTGTTTCTGCCACAGGCACAGATCACCCAGGTTGGATGTGCTTGCTCACTTATGTGCCTTTTGCCCTGTCATCAGGTGCTCTGTCTAAAATCCAGGTCTGTGTACACCCCAGCTCAGAAACCTGCAAAGGCATCCCACCACCTATAGGATCAAGCACCATTCCTTAGCACCCATGGCCATAAGCCTCTGATCAACATTCTGGCTCCATCTTCTGCCTGCTCCCCCTGAAAGCTTGGCCCCAGATATTTTTCATTACATCCTCTTCCCAATATATAACATATCTGAAAATTATTTGATCTTCCTTTCTTCAAGAGGTGGGATTTAAGTTCTCTACTCTTTCAGGATGGACCTGGTAACTCCCTTCAAATACATAGAATATGACAGAAAAGATGATATGTGGCTTCTGAGATTAGTCATCAAGACCTTATCTTGATGTCTACTTGATGAGAAATGCAGGCTTCCTGACAAGTCAGCAAGAAATCAAGGCTTCCTGCCAACACCCATGTGAGTGTGCTACCTTGGAAGTGAAGCCTCCAGCCCCAGTTGAGCCTTCAGATGATGCAACCTCAAGAGAGACTCCAAGCCAGAATCGC
>NW_007033865.1:0-880 GCF_000164805.1 Carlito syrichta
ATATTCTGTATATTCATCCTTTATCAGATTATGATTTGCAAATGCTTTTGCCTGGTCTGTAATATGTCTTTATATTTTCTTAAGTTATCTTTGGAAGAGCAAATTGTTTTATCTTTGATGAAATCAACCTATCAAAAAATTTTGTGTTGACCATACCTCTCTGGTGTCATGTCTAAGATATGTATGCTTAACCTAGAGTCACACAGATTTTTTTTCCCCTGCATTTTATCAGTTTCATAGTTTTAGTTCATTTTAGGTCTGTGATCTGTTTTGAGTTAATTTTTATGTATGAAGAAGTAAGAGTCTAAATTAATTTTTTTCATAGAACTCCTGGATTTGTATTTATTCAGTGATTTATATATTCAGTTATAGTCACGCTTGATGATGCTTCAATATTTTCATTGAAGCTGGCTTCGTGTCCTTTGGTAATATCCCATTTGTCTCCGTATGCATCTGCACCTCTCTCTTCAGCATTTCCCCTGCTACATGCCTGAAATCAACCATCTCATGGTTCCATGGGGCTCTGGTTCCTTTTAGTATAGACCAATATGGGCTTTCATTTTTGGGGGGGTAATAATTGTAAACATTTTTAGTAGCCAGGGCTATGCAATGTAACTTTTTACAATTATGAGTTTTATTGATATTTTTTCATTCAGATTTAACATTGCTAGTTTTGCTTTTTTTATATTTGTTTTTCTGGTTTATTTCTTTTAAAGAAATTCCTTTATTGTCATTTTAGTGATGTTTAAATGAGACACCTTTTATTTTTGTTTGTTTTTTTTTTTTTTTGAGTTGGAGTCTCACTTTGTCACCCAGACTGGAGTGCAGTGGCCGCTCCCGGCCACCGCAGCCTCGACCTGTTGGGCTCCGGTGATCCTCC
>NW_007033866.1:0-859 GCF_000164805.1 Carlito syrichta
GCTGAGACAGAAGGATCATCTAAGCCCAGCAGGTTGAGGCTGCGGTGGTCACAAGCCACTGCACTCCAGCCTGGACGACAAGAGTGAGACTCTAACTCAAAAATAAATAAATAAATAAATAAATAAATAACAGGATAATAGAAATTACTCAAACCAAAACACAAAAAGAGTAAAACAAACACATAAGAGAATATTCAAGAGCTGTAGGATAATATCAGATAATCTAACAATGGGTGATTAGAATCCCAGAAGGAGGGATAACTGTGTAGAAGAAATATTTCAAATGAATTTTTTCAAAGTTAACAAAATACATCAAACCACAAATCCAAAAAACTCAGAGAATCCCTAGCATGAAAACAAATAACAATAACAACAACAACAAAATACACCTAGACACATCATATTCAATGGGTAGGTTTGAAAACTATCTGCATAGTATGATCCTATTTGCAAAAACTGAACAGTTTGTTTTTTGGAAAGATGATCATCAGAATATTTGTAATGATTATTTGTGTATAATGGGAGTTCAGGAGAGGTTTTCTTTCTGCTTTGTACTTTCTATTTTCTTTAAATTAAAGGTGAGTAATAAAACTATTTTCATTGATAAAAATCTGCCTACTTCTTTGAATAGAGGAATTTATCCCATTAATATTTGTTTTCACAAAGAATGTGTTCTAATTCATTTTTCATTTGTTTTTCACATTATGTAAATTTCCCTTCTTTCAAATAGTTTGTTATTATATAACTAATTTGTAATTTGGGTATTACTTACCTTTAAAAGCTTCAAGAACATCATAAGTCACACACACACACACACACACACACACACACACACACACACACACACGAAGGAGGACCA
>NW_007033867.1:0-789 GCF_000164805.1 Carlito syrichta
AATTTTATTGTATAGATGAGGTCTCACCAAGTGACCCAGACTGGTTTGAGACTGGTCTCGAACCCCTAGGCTCAGGCAATCTTCTTGCCTCTACCTCCCAAAGTTCTGGGATTACAGGTGTGAGCCACTGCACCCAGCCAAGAAAATTGTTAAGTGAACAATTTAAGACAGTTTCCATTTCTTCTTATGCTATCATTCAGTTTAGAAATCATGAGAATCAAAACTCTTTTAAACCATGAACCACTCATGAATTTTTAACAGTTTCTTGCTGACTGTGTGGTTCTCAGAGATCTTGAAGCACAGGTAAGCATGGCTAGCTCTAGCAAGGACCACCTGCAAAATACTTGATTGATAGGCTCCTATGAGGCCATTTTGGCACATTTTTGAATCTTGCCTAAGTGGCACTTACAGCATGCCAAAAGCAAAGAAAGCATGGCACATTTATAGGATGACATGCTAGTAGAGGCTCACCTAATACCAGGTATTTATTGAAGACCATTGATTTTCCTGGAAGCTGAGGAGATATCAGAGTCACTGTGATATGTACTGGATATCACTGTGATATGTACAAATTTATTCTTATATTGTTAAACAATGTAGATGTCAGGTAGGGAAGCTATCTAAGCCATAGAACAGAAAGTTGACACGAAGCATCTCTTTTCCTCAAGGCAAGACTTGCTTTGTGATTGGGAAATGAAGGTTGATGCACTACTTTTAAAACTAAACAGGAGGGCCGGGCACAGCGCCTCCCGGGTACTCCCGACCAAGCCAGGTGTGCGCGGATGTCGG
>NW_007033868.1:0-786 GCF_000164805.1 Carlito syrichta
CTAAGGTCTAACTGGTATTAGGGAGGTTATTAGCTACAGGTATTGCCAGGTGGGGTGTGGCACAAAACTCTTGGATGCTTTGATTCAATTCAAATGAATTTCAGAGTGGCCAGCATAGTTTCACAATAGAATTTATTAGAGAAAAAGAAGAGGAGAGATCGATGGACATGCAAGAAAGAGCTGACATGGGTGAGGGAAAAATTGTGCTTTTGGTTTTTGACAAAAGGTTTTTTACACATTTAGTGTTTAACATGTTCCTGAGTTGGCAGGGGTAACTGCTTCAGAGAGATTGCCATCTCTACATCTCTGATGGGTGAGGGGGTGGGGTGGCCTGAGAGTCCACATTGAATCCACATTCCAGTTCCCAAGGTGGTTTGGCCTGTTGAGAAAATGTCTGGACCCTTTCTTACTATAAATTGGCTATAAGAAATTGATCTATCTGTGCTTAACCTGTACTGCCTGCCCTGTCTCAGAGGAAAGATATTTAGTTATTACTAGACCAAAAACAGTGATTCAAGAAGTTTCAATATTATTCCACAAAATGAGAGAAAAAAAGAGTATACTAAAATGACACCCTCGAGAGGGCTAAAATCCAGGAAACTACTAAATGGTGGACTCTTAAAATTGCTGTTGGAATTCTGTAGTAAAAGCAACTGATTTTCTTGCCTTCCATCCTGCACTACTATAATCCATTTATTTCTAAAAGCCACATCTGATGGTGTCCCTTACTGAAACACACACACACACACACACACACACACACACACACACACACACAGCTCACAC
>NW_007033869.1:0-1293 GCF_000164805.1 Carlito syrichta
TAAAACACTTATTCAGATTCTCTCATTAATTTTAGTACAAGAAGACAGTAGGAACAAAGAAGACACAGCACCAAGAATGATCTTTAAATCAAATCATTGATTGATTTGATCACTCTACTTATGTAATGAGATTATACATACTTTAAAATAATTTAATTAACTGATGTTACTTGAAGTTGGAAGTCAAATTAGGATGCTTAATGGAATCACCTGAGAAGCTTCCTCCAGATAACCTGATCCAATTGATCTGGTTTGGGCTTTGCTATCAGGAGCTTTAAGAAGCTTATCCCATGACTTTAATGTACACCACTGGTTTAGAGACAGGACATGATTGGGAATCAGAAGACATTGGTTCCAATAATAACCTCATTAAATAGGAGAAGGTACCCGAGAGTAAGGCATAAGACAGAAGACAAACATTATACTTGCCATACCACCTCTACCTAAGATGGAGCTTTAAGAAAGATTATATTTTGTTCTTCTCATCTAGAAGACTGGACCTTGCAAAATATGGCCTTGGATTGGCAGTGGTGAAATTGTCCTACACTTCCGAGTTTATTTGACCAATTCCCTACCATATACATTTTCTGTCTTTGTAATAATGAATAGGAATGAACTTTTGGCCTTTTCTAGTCACAGTTTTCTAGCAACAATATTGTAATACAAGAGAATAAAAGCATCTTCTAAGATTCCAGTGTAATTTCTCTTTCAAAACCTTTGAGAACATCCTGGATCTACAAGGAACTGAAGCGTACTGAAAAGAAGAAAACAAACAACCCCATTATAAAATGGGCAAAAGACATGAACAGACACTTCACAAAAGAAGACATTCGAGAAGCCAACAAACACATGAAGAAATGCTCAACCTCACTAATCATCAGGGAGATGCAAATCAAAACCACACTGAGATACCACCTAACTCCAGTCAGAATGGCAATTATCAACAACTCAATAAATAACAGCTGCTGGAGAGGGTGTGGTGAAAAGGGAACACTTCTACACTGCTGGTGGGAGTGTAAACTAGTGCAACCTCTGTGGAAAGCAGTGTGGCGATTCCTAAAAGCTCTAAAAATTGACCTTCCATATGACCCTGCAATCCCCCTACTGGGAATATACCCTGAAGAACACAAATCACTCTATAAAAAAGATACCTGCACACGTATGTTTATCGCAGCATTGTTCACAATAGCAAGAACCCTGGT
Source organism: Carlito syrichta (assembly GCF_000164805.1). Taxonomy (NCBI): domain Eukaryota; kingdom Metazoa; phylum Chordata; class Mammalia; order Primates; family Tarsiidae; genus Carlito; species Carlito syrichta. The sequence continues at coordinate 1,203 of NW_007033869.1, forward strand.
AACAACCATGCTGCTCATCAAAAGAGGACTGGATTAAAAAAATGTGGTACATATACACGATGGGATACTACGCAGTCATAAAAAAGAACCA
>NW_007033870.1:0-1133 GCF_000164805.1 Carlito syrichta
AAAGCTTTTCAGTTTGATGATATCCCATTTGTCTATCTTCGCTTTTAGCATTTGCTTTTGGGGACTGGGTCAAGAATTTGGTGCCTACTCCGATGTGCATAAGGGTGTTTTTTTATATTTTCTTCTAGGATTCTTATAGTTTAATGTTTTAAATTTAGGGATTTAATCCATTTTGAGTTGATTCTTGTATATGGTGATAGGTAGGGGTCCAGTTTCATTCTTCTGCATGTGGTCAGCCAGTTATCCCAGCAACATTTGCTAAATATGATCTCCTTTCCCCAATGATTGTTACTGGGGACTTTGCCAGGGATGAGTTGGTTGAGAGACCATGTTTTTACTTCTGGAATCTCTGTCCTGTTCTGTCTGCCTATTCCTGTACCCATACCGTGCTGTCTTGGTTACTGTAGCCTTGTAATAAATTTTAAAGTCTGGACGTTTGAAACCTCCTGCTTTGTTCATTTTGCTGAGGATTGTTTGGCTATTCGTGCTCTCTCTATTTCCTATAAATTTGTGTATTGTCATTTCCAGGTTTGTGAAAAAAGATGGTGGCCTTTGATAGGATGGACATCTTGACAATATTGATTCTTTCAATCCATGAGCATGGGATGTTTTTTCATTTGTTTGTGTCATCCTTATTTCTTTGAGCACTGTTTTGTAGTTCTCATTGTAAAGGTCTTTCACTTCTCTGGTTAGATGGATGCCAAGGTCTTTCATTTTTTGTGGCTGTTATGAATGGAATTGTGTTTTTATTTGGTTCTCTACCTGCTTGCTGGAGTATAGAAATGTATCTGTCTTTTGTATGTTGGTATTGCAACCTGAGACATTACTAAAATCATTTATCACTGCAAGGAGGCTTTTGACAGACTCCCTAGTGTTTTCTAGGTATAGAATCATATTGTCTGCAAATAGGGATAACTTAAATTCATCTTTTCCAATTTGGATATCCCTGATTTCCTTCTCTTGCCTGATGGTTCTGATTAGAACTTCCAGCACTATGTTGTATGGGAGGGTGAGAGTGGGCATCCTTGTCTTGTTCCAGTTCTTAGGAGAAATGCTTCCAGCTTCTATCCACAGAGGAAAATGTTGGCTGTGGGTTTGACATAGATGGCTCTTATTGTTTTGAAGAATGTTCC
>NW_007033871.1:0-769 GCF_000164805.1 Carlito syrichta
GAGGAATGACATCTGACTTGGACTGATGGTGCCATTCGAGCACTCACTCATTCAGAGAATACATACCTACTCAGGGCCCACTCAGCCTTGCTCTGGGCCCTTGGGGAGCTGACATTTCAGTGGGGATGGGGAGCCCTGCAAACACGTTACTGGAAGATCAGTTCAGGCAGTGATTAATACTGTGAGGAAAATTGACCAGGGAGAGGAACTCCTCTCTTGGGGCTCGACCTCCTTAGGGAACGGAACTTGCAGCCCTTCCCCTCTTAGAACCTCCATACCCTTCTGGGCATTGTGGGGGATGGGGGGAAGGACCCCAGGGCCCACCTCTGTGAAAATGCCCCTGAAGATACCCTCTCCTTTCTGAGTTAGGCCCCTTTTGCCCCAGGCATTTGCTTCCAACCCTCCCCCTTGGAGACATCTCAGATTAATGGGCCCCAAATAACAGAGTCTGGCTTACCCTGCCTACCCCCGCCCCCCGGAGGCCAGGGTCAAGAAGGGACAGCTCAGATGCTTGGAAACTTAGCTTGGATCTCTCTCTCTTCATGTAAGGCAGGAAGTAGTTCCTGGCTCATGCTGCTTTGTTTCCCATGGGTGATCCCCTGTGTTACCTATAAAATATTAGACTCAGAGAATCTTAGCGCAATGGAATTTTAGAGCTTTGGGCTTAGTATCAAATTGCAGACTCTGAGGCTCTTAGGATCATGGAACATTAGAAGCAGAGCACCCTGAATGTATGGTATCATTACATGATGGAGTTTTAGAATTAAAA
>NW_007033872.1:0-1510 GCF_000164805.1 Carlito syrichta
AGGTTTACTAGTTGGCCACGTGGATCACATTCCATATCATGGTTTTTGTATGGGCCATTTATTCCAACCTCACATGAACAGGTTAAGGAAGATACATCCAGGTGATGCTAAGATACCTCTTCATACGTGACAAATGGGAACATGCTTGTTTTCTGGAGATCTTCCAAATCACCAGGTAAATATAGAGCAGGTCAGTGGATACTCATAGCGGCAGGCATGCACAGTGGTGGCCAGTGGATTGGTATTTCCTATGAATCACAAATAAGGTCTAGATGAGGGGTATGGCTACTGGGCCGGTGACGAAGGGGCCATGCATTTCGCTGGGTATGTGGCAGAAGGTCCATGTTCAGAGACATTATGAGTGTTACCCTACCCAGAAAGGCATCAATCATTTATTCTAAACATGTGTGATGCCTCTCTGAGTAGATTAAGGCTCATTCAGTACAGATTGGTGGAAGTCTTCCTATAAATAGTCATGGAGTTGACAGTAGAATTGCTGGAGTTGCCTATCTTACCTTAGTAGACATTAAATGGTCACCTAGCCACATTCCTTCTCCTGAAGATTTCAGTGGTTAGGAAAACTAGAAACAATTTCTGAAGATACATAACAAAAAGAGAACAATTATTTGTCTCGTGGTCCTGCCCATTACAAAGGCCTATGTAGAGCAGGTGAGTTCATACTCACTTTGGCAAAGTAAAGATCAAGCAAGTCAGAGGTATTCCCTAGCCTCTATAGATCAAAGAGATCAGGTTTCAAAGTTAAATTGTACGGAATGGGTGCTGAAACTACAGGTCATTACACAGGTTTATAGAGCTGTATCCCCACATGGAAACCTGCTGTTTGCAGTGCCCTACCCGGCGAGGCAACAGTCATTTCTGCCACGTGTGAAAGATACCTCGCTGAGTAGAGGAAAGCACACCATGCAAAAGTATTGGGTGGCTTTAGATCATTATTATATGTGAAGCTACAGGCACCTTGAATTGCTCGACCTGATCTTACACTATATTATGTGGTCATGTGTATCACATTCACACTCAAAGTTTTGAATGGTCACCATTTTTTCCAACTTCACACGGACAAATTTCAGAAGATAAAAACAGAAGATGTAAAGGTAATTCTTAATACATGACAAATGGGAACACCCTTGTTTCCTGGAGGTCTTTCAAATCACTAGGTAAATATGAAGCAGGTGAGTCGATACTCATAGAGGAAGTGATGCAAAGTGGAGGCCCATGGATGAGTATTTTGTATGAGTCAGAAATAAATAAGGTGCGGATTCAGGGGTCGTGGTTATTGCGCCCATGAAGAAAGGGGCCATGGACTTCTTTGGTTATGTGGCATAACATCCACAGTCATCGACATTACGACCATTACCCTACCCAGAACGGCATCAGTCATTTATTCTACATGTGTCTGATGTCTCCCTGGGTCGATTGAGGCTCATTCAGGACAGATTGGTGGAGGTCTTCCTACAAATACGGATGGAGTTGAAGGTAGAGATGATTTGAA
>NW_007033873.1:0-762 GCF_000164805.1 Carlito syrichta
CTACTTGGAAGGCTGAGGCGGAAGAATCACCTGAGCCCAGTAGGTCAAGGCTGTGGTGGCTGTGAGCGCGCGCGACTGCACTCCAGCCTGGGTAAAACAGTGAGACTCTGACTCAAAAAACAAAAACAAAAACAGTCAATTGATCTTTGACAGAGAAGCAAAGACAGTCAGTGAAGGAAAGAAAGGTTTTCAATAAATGGTGCTAGAGCCAGGCGCGGTGGCTCACATACACAATCTTAGCACTTTGGGAGGCTGCGGCAAGAGGACTGTTTGAGCCAGGAGTTCGAGACCAGCCTAGGTAACATGGCAAGACTTTGTCTTTACAAAAATAAAAATTAAATACTAGAACAAACAAAAAATAAAAAATCTAGACACAAACCCTTCACAAAAATGTACTCAAAATGAACCTAAGGCTGGGCACAGTGGTTCACACCTGTAATCTCAGTAGTTGCCTGTGCGCCACCACACCCACCCAAAAATTAGCCGGGTGTGGTGGCGCACACCTGTAGTTCCAGCTACTTGGAAGACTGAGATGGAAGCATCACCTGAGCTCAGCAGGTCGAGGCTGCTATGGCTATGAGCGTGCCACTGTATTCCAGCCTGGACAACAGAGAGTCCAACTCAAAAAAAAAAAAAGGACCTAGATGCAAAATACAAAACTATAACACTACTAAAAGAAAACAGGACAAAATCTAAGTTACTTTGGGTTTGGTAATGATTTTTTAGACACAACACCAGAAGCATGATCCATGAAAAAAAAAA
>NW_007033875.1:0-742 GCF_000164805.1 Carlito syrichta
CTGATTGTGGTATGTGTTCCCTTAGACTCACACCCCACTACCACTCAATATGATGATGAAATGGGTACATGTGTGCACCTCCTTAGTCTAAGATACAGTAATAACAATGAGGAGAATAGAGAAAAATAGAATAAAATAAGATGGACAAGAATTTTTAAAAATTAAAATTAAAACACACAGAACAATGACAGCAGAAACCAAAGCAAAAAACAATTGAACACACACACAGAGAGACATATACACACATCCCAAAAGAAACTGGAAAAACAACATGAAACAAAACAAAAAAAAGCAGCAACAAACAACAAAAAAAACCAGGAAAACTAAACACACATACACACACACACACACACACACACACACACACACATACCCCTAGCACAAAATGAATGGAGAAGAAAAACAGAAAGACCAGGGAAAACCAAACAGAGGACTTCAGATCGAACCCTCACACATATATTCATACACACCTTAAACTAAAAAAAAAAGTGAGAGAAAAGAATAAAAGAGCAAAAACAAACCAACAACAACAAAAAAACTGAAAGATGAACACTTGCTCATTCACATATACACATAAACAAAAAACAAAAGAAGAAATAGAAAAAAAGGGGGATACCTATCAAACCCTTACATACACATTTATGCACAAAGGAAAAATATTTTAAAAATTAGAAGAACTAACAAACAGGCAAAAAAAATTAAAAATAAAAAAAAATAAGAATTGAAAATTTCAAAAAAAAAA
>NW_007033876.1:0-738 GCF_000164805.1 Carlito syrichta
AGCGCTCAAGGTTCTGGAATCCAGCGAATGTCATCTGTGACCCTCATTGTTCATACAAACCCGCTTCTCTTGCTCTCTGATCCCTTGGCAACCAGCTGACCCACCTCAATTCAGATGACTTTGATTTTGTGGTTCCAAAAGCATTCACTCTTTAAAATCCTCTGATGAATAGCAGATGCATTTTGTTTAACAACTACTATGTGTGGAACACTTTAGATGCCTAACATCATCTGAACTTCAAATAAACTTACAAGTAAGTTTTAGGACAGCCCCATGGCTCTCACTGAGCTCTTCCCAGCTTTTTATTATACCATGTAAGGTTCACCATCATATACTTTTTAGAGTTCTTATCAGCAAAATGTAAGGTTCTGTTTGAAAAAAAAAAGATACAAATAAAGTCCTTGCCAAATTGTGAAGTTTGCCCTTTTTGATCTAAAATAATTTTTTCTTTGATATTTCCATCTCCACAACTTTTTTATTTTGATTTTTTGGTTTGTTTTTTTTAATCTTTTCTGTGGCTTACCTTAAAAATAGTTTCTTCTGCATGGAAAAAGGAACACTTCTACAATGTCAATGGGAGTGTAAACTAGCACAATTTCTGTGGAAAACAGTTTGGCAATTCCTAAAAGATCTAAAACTCGACCTTCCCTACAACCCTATAATCCCTCTACTGGGAATATACTCTGGGGAACTCAAATCACTGTATGAAAAAGATACCTGCATAGCATGTTTATTGCA
>NW_007033876.1:2107-13112 GCF_000164805.1 Carlito syrichta
ATACTTCCTGGTACAGATCCAGAAAAATAGACATTTTTCACTTTAAAGTTGTGACTTTAGACAAATATCACCAAAGTGAATCTCTTTGGGCTTTATCAACCAGAGGCATAATGTGTTCATATCTAAACAAATTGATTATAGCCAAGAAGAGATCACCTCTGGCATTGAAAAAGAAGATCAACACCCCCCAAACCACAAGACTTGGACGTGCTGGATGCTGATAGAGAGTAGACAAAATAAATTCTGGGAAGGTGGCAAGTATCCATTACAGACTCACTTCTAGATTCTTACTTTCTGAACTGTTCTGGCTGAACCTCACCTGGGATTTCTCATTCTTTGTGGGAGTGCTCCACCAGAACTGAATACCCATAAATCAAGGGATGAATCTCTGCCTTAGTCCGTTACACTCCCTCTTATGCCTGACACAGTGCCTGGCACATGCTGTATGCTTAATAAATACTTGTCAAATGAACTCATAAACAAGCAAATGAGTGAATGAACGAATCTGCTTACCGACTGTGGTCCACAGTGTCTCAGGGACCATTGCAGAGGGTAAGAAGAAGGCAAAGTTGTAAGTTCAGGAGTCTGCAAACCCCTGCTTAACCCAAAATCGACACATCTCATAACTGCTTCGCATTTTGGAGAGCTCTTCATAAGATTTCATTCAATTAAAGGGTTCCACTCCTTTGAAAAGGTATCTTTTTGAAAACCATTGCTGTAATAGGGAAAAGCAAGCCTTTGAAATCTGAAAACCCTGGGTGAAATCCAGCATTTTATTGGATTTTATGCCAAAAAAAATGCAAACTCACCACTATGATCTAGAAGGCCCTGGGTTCTGCCCCTGCCCTTCTCTTCACCATAATATAGCCATGTGAACTTCTTTCATATCCTCGGGCTTCTCGAGGTCTTACCCCTCCCATGCTGTGCACAGGCTGTGCACTCTGTCCAGAACGTTTCCCTCCACTGCGCCTCCCATCCATGTTTTATATGACTGGCTCCTTCTCCATTTCTACTTATCTCCTCAATAACTTCTCAGAGAGGCCGTTTGGAACATTCTGTCTAAAGCAAATCTTGACCTGCTATCTACCTTCTCAGCCCACAACTGTTTGCTTCTCAGCTTGAATTATTTTCATTAGTTGTCTCATTGCAATTTTAGCTCCCCAAGTAGAATATGTCACCCCACAAGGGCAGAAAAAGTGTCTGTCTTGGTTATCACTGTGTCCCCAGAGCCTGGAATGCTTCCCAGCCTAAAGTAATTTTCCATCAGTATTTGTTGATGAGAATGAGAAGAGTTGAATTTCGTTGACAGCTAACCATCTGAACCTCCGTTTTCTCATCTCTAAATTGGGAATGATACAAAGTACCCCTCAGAAAGCGGTAATGATTCATTAAATGGAATCAACTCTGCAACGCACCCTGGTGCTGGGGGAGGGGTGGCGCTTTAGCATCAGCAGCCTTCCTGCCTGCCCAGACAACTCTGGGCCCAGCGGCCCCAGCCGGGGGGAGCCTCGCTTGGAACTAAATTATACCTAAACCCAAAACCATCCTTTAGCTGTGTGGCTGACAGGGGCCTGCAATCCTGCCTGTCAACCTTAAGCTGCCGCACATCCGAACACACAAACTGAAAAATTAATGTCCCTGGAAGGCATTGTCTCCCTTCCCATAGACACCACTGACCTTCTTGCCTCTCTGCATAGCGGTGGGAACCAGAGCTCCTGCTCCCACCATGTGGGCGCAGCCACAGGGCTGCGGGGCTGGTAGGAAAGAGGAAGGAAGCCAGTGTCCTCCTGGTATCTGAGGGCAATGGCAGGACCTGGTGTGTGGGCTGAGGACTCGTTAACTCAGTGAGGGAACAGATGGGTGAGTTTGGGGTGAGAATTCAGATGATCTCTGCATTCAGCGCTAGAGCCTGGTGTCCCATCTCCTTGGGCCTTTACCAGACCAGTATTAGACAGGGCCAGGTGGACTCCTGGGCTGGCCAGAGGAGAGATTCTGGGGTGTGCCAGGTGAGGAGAAGAACACCTTTAGACCAGGGATCCCAACCCCTGGACTGTGAACGGGTCTGTGGCCTATTAGAAACTGGGCTGCACAGTGGGAGGTGAACAGCAGGCAAGCCCGTTTCACCTCTTGTCAGATTAATCGCAACATTAGATCTTCACAGCAGCGTAAACCTTATTGTGAACTGCACATGTGAGGGATCTAGGTTGGTGTTCCTTATGAGACTCTAATGCCTGATGATCTGAGGTGGAGCTGAGGCGGTGATAATAGCAGTGAGGTTTGACTGCAAATCTCACCCATGTTTATTGCAGCATTGTTCATTTTGCAGGCAATCTTGTTGATGAAGTGTACCCCTCCCTCCCCTGGCAGTTTCCCACTACTGCCAATCCCTTTCATATAGTATTATGATAATTGTTCAAGGTCTGCTTACAAGTGAGAACATATGGTACTCTGTTCTTTGTTTCTGTGATAGATCACTGAGTGTGATCGACTCATCCAAGTTGCTGTGACATCCATACGTTTGTCTTTCTTTATGGCTGCATAATTTTCCATTGTGTATACGTACCACATTTTTTTTATCCAGTCCAGCTTCGATGGACAACATGGTTGGTTCCATGGTTTTGCTATTGTGAATAGAGCTGCAACAAACATATGTGTGCAGGTATCTTTTTTGTAGAATGATTTGAGTTCCTCTGGGTATATTCCCAGTAGGGGAACAGCCGGGTCATACGGAAGGTCAATTTCTAGTTTTTTCAGAAATCACCACACTATCTTCCAGAGAGGCTGCACTAGTTTGCATTCCCACCAGCAGTGTAGAAGCGTTCCTTTTTCTCCACATTCTCGCCAGCATCTGTTGTTGTTTGTTTTATTAATGATGTCCATTCTTACTGGGGTTAGGTGGTATCTCAGTGTGGTTTTGTCTTGCATTTCTCTGATGATGAGTTAGGCTGAGCACTTTTTCTTGTGTCTGTTGGCTGCCTGTATATCGTCTTTTGAGAAGTGTCTAATCATGTCTTTTGCACCCTTTTTAATGGGGCTGTTTGTTTTTTTTCCTTTCAGCGAATGTCACCATTACTAATGTCCGTGCAACAGGCAGGACAGTCAAAGAAAATGGCAGAAGCACGGTTGAGCGAACATCATACTACACATTGCTACTGTAATTTAATTCCACTTTAAATAAAAAAGTAATACACAGATAACATCACTTAAAATGTGTATACATTTTTTGGCATCCCCTGTTTAAAATATATATATAGGCCGGGCTCAGTGGCTCAGCCTGTAACCCCAGCACTTAAGGAGGCCAAGACATGTGGATTGCCTGAGCCCACAGGTTCGAGACCAACTCAGGCAACTTGGCGAGACCTAGTTTCTGCAATAAATAAAATAAAAATAAATATATATATATATATATATAATTACATATCCATCTATATTTCCATATACATATATGTAATCTGTGAAGCACAGCTGTGGTTTCACATCACATTGGTGTTGTCCACTGTGACCTGTGGTGTGAGGGTGTATGTAATGCAGCATTTACAAGCTTGGGATTTAGAGTCAGAAGATAAGCATTTGTGTTCTGGCTCTGCCCTACTCCAGCTGAGAGACTCTGATCTCACTGACCCTTAGTGTCCTCATCTTCAAACATGGAGAATAACCCCTGGGGCTATTGGGAGGTTAAAATAATTACAGCTTTACCCAGACAAGGGTAAAGCATTCATCACAGCACATGCTGAGTACACCGCCCCCCACCATGCGTCTTAGCCAGCACTGTTACTGCTTCTTGTTTTCTTTTGGAAAAGTGTGAGCAGATCTAAGTTATACTAGGCACATGCTCCCCTGCATCATAAGGAAAGTTTTTCTGAGGAAAAGACCCATGGCCACAGCACAAGGCACCAAGAACGGCACATGGATGGAGCCTAACACCTCTCCACCCCTCCTGTCTAATCTGCTGCCGCTGATGGTGCCGGGAGAAATCCAGCACTTTCGTATAATCACAGAGCTGTATTTATTTATTTATTTATTTATTTATTTATCTATTTATTTATTTTTGAGCCGGGGTCACACTCTGTCGCCCAGGTTGAAGAGCAATGGTATGATCACGACAATCACAGCTCACCATAGCCTCAACCTCCTGGGTGCAGGTGATCTTTCTACCTCAGCATCCTGAGGAGCTGACTACAGGCACGTGCCACCATGCTTGCTCTTTTTTTTTTTTGGTAGAGCTAAAGTCTTGCTATGTTGCCCAGGCTGGGCTTGAAATCCTGAGCTCAAGCAATCCACCCTAGACCTAGGCCTTCCAATGTTCTGGGATTATAGGTTTAAGCCACTGCGTCCAGTCTATTGTTTCCTGACTACTAAACAGGGGCAAGGTTTTATCACAATCTGAGGCCCACCATGGGAGTGAGCCAGATAGCTGAAAGTCCTCTGCCGTGTCTGGAAAATATGGTTGAAAATTGTTGATTGAGTCCAAAGCCAAACATCCTTGAGAGTGGAGGGGGAAGGAGCTGATGGGCAGTCTGGATTGTGTGAGGGTAAAAGGTGACAGGGAAGAAGGAGAGAGGGACAAGACATAGGACAAGAGCCAGATGGCACCACAGACAGGGTAGATAGCACTAGGGCTCAGGTTAGGACTGGGATTTGGCTGGGGTTGGAGTCAGGGCCAGAGTTAGGAATTATCCCCTCTCGCCCTCGCCCTGCGCACCCACCAGGAAACATGTTCTTTTTTTGAGTTGGAGTCTCACTCTGTCACCCAGACTGGAGTGCAACGGCCGCTCCCGGCCACCGCAGCCTCGACCTGCTGGGCTCCAGCGATCCTTCCGCCTCAGCCTTCCAAGTAGCTGGAAACTACAGGTGCGCGCTACCACGCCCGGCTAATTTTTGATTTATTGTAGAGATGAGGTCTCCCCAAGTTGCCCAGGCGGGTCTCGAACCCGCGGGCTCAGGCAATCCACTCACCTCAGCCTCCCAAAGGCGTGGGATTGCAGGCTGAGCCACCAAGCCTGGCAGGAAACATTTTTAAGCCATGATTCTCAACTCGGATTATATTACAGTCGCCTGGAGAGATTTATTAAATGCCAGTACCAGGCACCCCTTGGAGATTACTATTCAAGCGGGGAAATCTGGATTCAGTATCTTTTAAAAGCACCCGGGGCTGGTAAGCCATAAAGAAGATGTCAAAAGATAAATGGGACAAGCAAGGGATCGAGAATGTGCCCAGAACGAAGGGTCATCAGGCTTTCCATTCGGTTCCGCTCACCAGCTTTTAGCTTCTTACTATCAGAGGACACAAGCCAATTTCCAAATAATGCAGTGGTAAGTGCTCAAGCCAGGGAACTTAAATCCTTTCTGATTTCTTTAATCAGGTCAAGAAAAGAGCCAGGGCTGGATCCAGGTCTTACTCTAGAGACACTTCCAGTTAGCGCAGTTCAGAGAAGGATGCAGCTCAGACACACCCCGGTGTCAGGCCTAGATGCAAAATCAGTTTCTCTCTTTGTGCCTCATTCTCTCTTGGTGTGACTGTAGTTAGGGTAGGCTGGGACACCAATAAAGTGCTGATTGGCTTGTTCTGCTTCTGGTGGGGAAGAGGACATAGGCCTTTGGAAAGACAGAGTTTCACCCTTAAAGACTTTTGGCTCTCCAATAGAGTTCCTAAATATTATATGAACAGACAAATATATGTAAACCCTCTAGCCATGTTTAATGTGGATGACAATCCTTGGCAGTGAACATCTAAGAAAATATCCTCTGCTAAGGCTTTCACTGACTGTGTCAGTTGTCTTCCTTCCCTATCTATGTAGATAGCTTCAACCAACAAAAAAAATGTAATATTAAAAAAAACCAGAAATATAACTACCATTTTAACTAGATGTCCCAGAAGGTGAGTAGGAATAAATAATCCCATTTTGCAGAAAAGCCTACTGATGTGCCATAGGTTAATCGATTCATTCAAAAGATACAACTAATCTCAAATTCAATACAGCCACTACACTACTTCTTGCTGGGGGCATAAGTTCGTTTTAATTTAAGGAAAGCAGGTCAACTTTCAGGGTACCATAAAAAAAAAGAAACTCAGGGCCTGGTGTGGTGTCTCAAGCCTGTAATCCCAGCCTTTTGGGAGGCCAAGGTGAGGGGATTGCCTGAGTTCATGGGTTCGAGAACTGCCTGGGCAACTCCTCTCAACAATAAATCAAAAAATTAGCCAGGTGTGGTGGTACGCCCTATAGCTCCGACTACTTGGAAGCCTGAGGTGGAAGAATCGTCTGAGTCCAGCAGTTGACGCTGGGGTGGCCGTGAGTATGCCACTACATTCCAGCCTGGGCAACAGAATGAGACTCTGTTGGGTTAAGGTTAGGGTTAGACTCCAACTTGGGGGGAAAAAAAAGAAAAGAAAAGAAACTCAGAAAATGCCCTCATTTCCAGTCTCTTGTGTCAGTTTAGTGCCTGATGAACACAAGGCTGCCATGAAGCTAGAGAGAGACCAAGATTGCAGAAGTAGAAATGTAAAGTGTCCACTCTATTCCTCTGTGTTTTAGTATCCATCCTAGGTCCACCTCGGCTCAGCCTGGCAGAGCCTGGCAACAAAGCACCTCAAATCAATCTCTCTTAGCTGATGAATCACAGAACACTTACCATGTACCAGGGCCACAGGAAGTCTTTAATTAATTTATTAATTCATTTATTCAACAGATATTTATTGAGCAACTGCAAGTTTCCAGACATGGTTCTGGAAACTTGTTGCACATTGTTTAATGGAATTCTTGTTAAAACAAACAAACAAAAAAACAACCTCTGAGGTAGGGATTATTATCAACTCCATTTCACAGGTAGGGAGACCAATACTCACTTAGACTGTAACAGTATCAGAAGACAACAGTGCTCACACTCAGATCCACCTGTGTCCTAAGATCCCCGACCTGAGCAATGCCTTCTTGGTCTTATCCAGAGTCCATGCCTGCCCTCTTTATCCATGGAACAATCACACACAGAACCAGGGCCTTCCAGCTACAGATAGAATGGCCACAACAACCCCCAGCCTCAGTGAAGGGAGAGGTAGGGGTTCCTGAATTTCCAGGGAGAAGAAGACCTGTAGACACAGATGATGACAGAGACAGGGAGGCAAGGAGGAGTGAAGAGAGAAAGACAAAAACAGAGAGAGACAGAAAGGAGAGGGATAAGGAATGAAAGAGGAAGAAGAAGACAGAAGTCATGGAAGAAATGGAGAGAGAGCTGAGGAGAGAAAGTGACAGAAGAAACACAAGGGAGGAAGAAATAAAATTAAAGACAGAAAAACTGGGTAGACAGACCCAGAAAGTCAGTGAGAACGGAAGAGACAAGCACAAGGACCAACACAGAAGGAAGCAGGAAGCAAGAGAGGAGAGGGAGAGAGAATAAGAGACCCCCACCACACACACACACACACACACACACACACACACACACACACACACACACACACCTGTGGTTGGTTTTGTTTTGTGTTGTGTTCCTCTGAAAAAATCCTGGGAGCGGCCGTTCCCACAGCACCGCCCTCATGCTGAGCCAGGGTGAAACAGATGCCTATCAGACAGGCACTCTGTAAAGGAGCTAGTTCCCAAGGTAAAATTGATTTTATTGTTTGTTTGCTCTGACCTTGAATTTTCCCCATTGCGATGCCTGAGAAGCAGCATACAAGGAGATATGAATGTGTCAGTGCTATGGCTGGGTCAGGGCAGCTCCACACAGGAAAAGCCACTGAGCCAGTAGGTGGAATTGTGAGCCTGAGGGACCACAGGCTATGATGCCTCTGGGGCCAGTGGGGTGACAAGGCATGCTCCAAGTCAAGAATATTGACCCAAAGGGGAGGGAATGAACATCAGAAAAGACAGAAGAAAAATGGACAAACTGACATGGCAAAGCAACTGATCCCAGAGGCTCTATCATCATCATCTCTTCATCTTGACCTTGTAATGCTAAACACTCGTAAATACAGTACTAAGTATTTTGCATCATTTCATCTTCTCCTCAGTGCTATGAATTTGCACAGATGTTATCCCCATTTTCCAGGTGAGAAAACTGAGGCTCAGGGATCTCTCTCAAGGTCACACAGCAAGTAAATAATACTATGACTCTTGAACTTATAACTTCCTGTCTCCCATGCCTGTCCTGGCAACAACATCCCCCTTGGCTTCCTCAGGTTCACAAGACCCAGTTGGGGGCAGCAAGGCTGTTTCCAGGCAGGAGAGCTTGGCTCGAATATCATAGCCATCCAAGGCTGCCTGCGTGGGGGTGGTGAGGCCAAACCAAAGGGGATTCTCAAATCCCCTTAGGAGGGAAGGGGGGATGTATTTGAGATAGGCTGTTCATTCTCAGAGGGCTCCAGATTGTGGTTTGGGATAGGCAAGAAGATGGGGCTGAAGTCTGTAGGAAGGAGATAGCTCCTTCTAGGCAGGCATCAAGCTCAGAAAAGGGCAGCCAGGAGGGAAGAGAGGCACATGTCCAACCTTGCAAACCTAGCAAAGAAGCAGACAGAGGCCGTGGCTCAGGGCACAGAGGCCCTATGCTCCCAGGGAGTCAGCTCTGTGGTAGCAAGACTCCATCTAGTGGCCTATCTCCAAGTGGGGACCCCTTCCCTGGTGAAACTGGCTCAGAAACTGGACAGGTCAGACCTGCAGGAGAAGGTCTTGGGGACTGCAGCTGGGAGAGGCTGGGGAAGGTCGATCTAAGAGTCAAGAGTCAGTCAACCCACATAAGAAATGGCTCCTCTTTGTCCAACATAAAAACCTCTAAGGACGTAACTCCCTTACATAGTAAAAAAAAAAAAAAGTCTATAAATCATAATTTTATACACTAAGAACCATATGAGATAACCTTGCTAAGAACTGAGGATACACACGGGAAGGTCCATATGTCTGAGACACCGGAATAGGTCTTTTCCAAGCTGGGTAGACAAGAGAGAAGGTGCCCAAGGGAGGGAGTTGGGCTCTGTGCTCAGGGAGGCCCAAATGGATGTTGTATGTTCAGGGAAGTCAGATGTAGACACATCTCAGGGTGAATGAAGAACCAGAAGGCAAAGTGAGGGAGGAGAAAACTGGAAAAGCAGGTTAGCGTAAGATTGCGAAGGTCCACTTGTACTATAAGTGGGATCTTCAAGGCTTGTTCCAAATGCTTAGTGCTCACGCACAGACATGTATGCACAAGCACTTGGCATGTAGCGTTCTAAAGCCTAGGTAGCATTTTCACCCTCTGTTGACCAGAGCAGTTGCCATAATAGTCACCCAAGGAGATAATGACAAAATTTAAAGAACAGGGATTTATCAGTCCCCCAAATTCCTCCCTTTGTTTGATAATCTCAAGTTCAAATTTTCCATGTGAGAAATAACAATAAAATCTTAAGCCCACCCAATGAACTGAACAAACCATTCTTGGCCAAGGGGATCACAGAGAAACCTTAAAAAGTGAGTTCCCAGCCATGACGGGAAGTAGGTCAGACCCACCTCATTTTAATCCCCTCTCTCACTAACTGCCTTGAGACTTTCTTTCTGAAGAGAAAAACAAAAGCCAAACAACAGCAACAAAAACAGCCTTTTCAAAAGACTTACTCTGTGACTGATTTCCACAACTGACCAGCATTCTTTCCTGATAAGAGACCACTGACTATGAACTGGTTCTGACTGGTTAACAGAGGCTGTGTCTAGGATGCCTCTGTGTCTTTTGTTTCACCTTTTGATGTATATAACCTAATTATAATGCATTTAAATGTTAAATCTTCACTCCAAAGTGAATATAGGATCTATGCAACATGCGCCTTTTCTTACCACACATGCACATGCCCCCATCATGAATATTCATCACAGCTCCTCCAATAACCTGTTAAATATACGTAGTTAGTCAACCCATGGAGCATAAATTTCTGTTCCATCTTTCACCCTTCTTTCCCTCAAAGCGCCTGCTTTGGTTTCTGCCAGAGCCTACACGTACCAACCTGTTGACTGTCACTTTTTATAAAAAATAAAGCTCTCCTCTCCAAATGTATGAGCCTCAAGATTCTTCACCTATCTATGATTTGGGTTATCCCTTTCTCTAAGATACTTTGAACACTCCACATTGATTCCATGTCTAGGTCCAAATGGAGAAAGAATTTAGGAACAATACACGAGGAATAGAGTCTATAATCTTTAAGCATAGAGAATTGTTTTAAAAGAATTTTAGAAACCCTCTTCCCCAGCTCAATGCATCCATGGAGTCAAAGATGAGGTATTCAGGACCCCTGAGGACAGGAGAGGAAAGGGCATCTTCTTTCATGTCGGAGAAACATCCATGATCCTACTCAAAACTAGGTAGCCCAGAAGATAAGGACGGGGGGTGCTTTGGAAGATATCAGGACATTCTGTGAATACACAAGGACAAGGAGCAGATGTTAAGGCAATTCTTAATCTTGTTGATGCAAACTTTCTTTCACGGATGACCTCAAGAACATTGGAAATTGTATGGGAGGAACAAAGAAAGGTATTAGAGATGTTTCTAGCCTCACGATCTCTTGGGGCACACAGATTTGAAGCAGTAGATCTAATCTGAAGAAATGCACAAACTAGATAGAGATAAATAACGGGCCTGAATGGCCTCCCTCCAAGTGTTTTGAAAGAACTCAAGAACGAAATTGGGGAAGTGTTGGCCAAAATGTGAAATGGAGCTTTACGATTGGCTGCTCTGCTGAGAACTGGATCAACATCAACCTGGCCCACCCACGAGATGACACCTGGCAGCCCTGGGTCAGTGAGGGGAGACTCACTTCCCAAAAGGTCATCTCAGCACTCTAGGACAGAGAGAGAAATCAGCAGAACAGTTATGTCGGGATATAAACTGTAGCATCATAGGACTACACCCTCCTGATTCCTATAAGGGCAATCCAGCCCGGTTCATTCAACCATCTGAAGTGATTTTCCCAAAGGATAATTGGCTTAGTTGTACCACCAAAGGCTATTTAAATCAAGAGTCAGTAGTCTGGAGATTGGGGGGAAATTTTTAA
>NW_007033877.1:0-748 GCF_000164805.1 Carlito syrichta
CCGGTGGCACAGTGCCCTCCCTTGCTCCACATTTCTCCCTGTGTCCCCCTTCTGTCCCCAACCCGCCCCCACCTCCCGTGTTACAGATTAAAAACAACAGCCAAGCTGGCATTTACTGACTGTCAAACACCTCTGCGAGTTTCCTCAGAACAAACAGACTCGGCCAACGTTTTTGTTTGTTTTCTTCCTTTTTCTGAGCTGCTGAGCTGTCCCTGGTATTGTGCAAGAGGTCACAGAGGGACTGTCAACAGTTCCCTAATGTGTAGGCTCTTACCCCCGAAAGGGGGTCCAGGTTTTACAGGCCCCAGCACCCGGGCAGGAACACACACACACACAGGCTGCTGTTTGTTTTCTCTGACAGGTCTGGCATTTCCCCCGTGGGAGAGGGGAAGCTTGAAACACAGAAGGCCCCCTGCCCTAATTGGACATGAAAAACAGTTTGGATAAACAGAGACATGTCACCCCAACTGTGCAATCCCTTCCCGGAGAGCGGGAGGGCTGAAGGCTTTGAGGGATTTTTTTTCCACTTTGTTTTTAAATTTTAAAAGTGTTACAGTAAAACAGTCAAGTATTTTATATAACAAAATGAAAGCCAAACGCCCCTAATAAAAATCTTTAATTCTATACCCCTCAAAAAAAAAAAATGCCACTTTGTTGTTTGATCGTGCATTCATTTATTCATTTAACAAATATTTATGGAGTGCCTACTATGTGTCAGACACTGCTCTATGTTTCAGGGGGCGTGCAA
>NW_007033878.1:0-733 GCF_000164805.1 Carlito syrichta
CCAAAAACACATCTCAAAAATCATCCACCATGACCAAGTAGGCTTCATTCCCAGGATGCATGACTGATTCAACATGCACAAGACCATAAATGCAATTAAATGCAACACAGATGCAAAACCAAAAATCACATGATTGTATCATTAGATGCAAAAAATTCTTTGATAAAATCCAGCATCCCTTCTTGATAAAAACCTCAAATATCTAGATATAGAAGGAACATACATCAAAATAGTATGTGCCATTTATGATAAGCCCACAGCTAACATATTGCTAAATGGACAGAAACTGGAAACATTTCTGCTGAAACCTGGAACAAGAAAAGGCTTCCTACTCCCACCCCTCTTGTTCAGCATTGTTGTTGAAGTCCTAGCTTGGACAATTAGAGAAGAGAAGGAAATCAGGGGTTTCCAAATAGGAAAAGAGGAAGACAACTCATCCCTCTTTGCTGATGATATGAACCTATACCTTGAAAATTCAAGATAATCTTTCAAAAACCTGCTTGCACTGATAAAGGATTGGGCAAAGTCTCAGCGTACAAAACAAATGTTCAGAAAACAGTTGCATTCCTATACTCCAACAACAAGCAGGCAGAGACCCATAGTAAAAGCACAATCCCATTCACAGTATCTACAAAAAAAATGAAATACCTCGGCATCTTCTTAACCAGAGAATTGAAAGACCTTTACAATGAGGACTACAAAACACTGCTCAAAGAAATCCAAGAAGACACAA
>NW_007033879.1:0-6052 GCF_000164805.1 Carlito syrichta
CCCACGTGGGCAACTTGGCGAGACCTCATCTCTACAATAAATCAAAAACTTAGCCGGGTGTGGTAGCGCACGCCTGTAGTTCCAGCTACTTGGAAGACTGAGGTTGAAGAATTACCTGAGCTCAGCAGGTCAAGGCTGTGGTGGCCGTGAGTGTGCCATTGCCCTCCAGCCTAGGTGACAGAGTGAGACTCCAACACAAAATAATAACAATAATAATAATTATTATAATAATTATCCAACCTACTAATTATTTTCTTTAAAAAAACAAGAAACCCTGCCACAGGCTCTCTGGTCTGGCAGTGCAGGGCCTCAGTGACACGGTCACCTTCATGTGGTAGCTGGGCTGACTGCCAGAGGCCACTGGGCAGTGGTGGGCTCTGTTTACCATCTCTGCCGCCCTCCTGTCCCCTGGCCCCATCCCAGTACTTTGGTCATTACTCCCCCACCCCAGGGCTCGCACTGCCTCTGGCATGGCCCACACTCACCTGTGCAAGGTATGCTCTGTACAGGAAGACGTCCCTTTCCACATCTCTCTCAGGGCTCGACAGCTGTAGGAACAAAGACAGGTCAGAACATGTGGGAGAGAGACAGAGCAGCCACACAGGGCCCACATGATGGACAGGCCCTCGGAAGCCAGGGGAGGCAGCCTCACAGGCAGGGTCTAAAGTCTGAGTCCCAGCCCTGGCCTCCCCTACCCTGGCCTCAGGCAGCATAAGTGGCCTCCACTAAGGGCACTTGCAAGGAAGGTACCCTATCTCATCTTGTCCCGATGCCACTCTGTGAAGGGGGCTTGATCACGACACTGTCCCAGAGTGCTCCAGCCACCTACCAGGAGCCAGGACGGAGCCCCTGCCTCTGACCGCTGGACACACAGCCACCAGCAGCTTCTTCCTGTTCTGCTCTTAGTTCAAGACACTTTGAGCTCAGTTTGGCTGCCTCAGTGCAGTGATATCTGCGTCCAGTCTGGGCCAGGGGAGACCCTCGGGACAGCCTTGTGCTTAGGCTATGCCCCATAGCCTATCCACTGCACAGAACAGGGGTACAAGAGGGAGGTGACCTTTAATGTGCATTCTGGGGCTGTGAGGAAGCTGCCCCTGGAGCCCAGCCAGGCAGGGGGACAGGGATCACTCCTCGGGGAACCACCATGGATGACGCCCTGGGGTGCCAGCTGCCATCCCACAAAGCCCTGAAGCACCTGAGACAGTGGGCACAGTGCACTCAGTCCACGGATGGGGCCTTGGCACAGGTCACTGGGGGCCAAGTGGGAAGTGTGCAAGGGAAGCAGGCCTGGCCACCCTGGGTCCCCACCCCAGCAGCCTCCAAACATAGGGTCCTGGGGAAGCACACGGCGACAGCGGGACGGCCTGCCGGTTGCCAAGGGTCAAAATCTGTGGCCCCCACAGCTGGGGGCATGGGAGCGCCCTGTCCCTAAGGGGCAAGAACCACAGACTCCAAGCCAGCACACCCTTTTCCTTGCTTCCCCCGGCCTGGGGGAGGGTGTGGGTGGCCAACATGTCCCACTCTGCCATGGGGGACCTGGCCCAGCCCAATGCAGGCTGGCATCGGCAAGGGCCCCAGGGGCCTCAGTTGGGCCCTGGTGGGCAGGCTGGGCACCTGGCCATGACTTGGAAAAGGACGCCTCCTAAGTAAGTAGCTCTCAAGTGACACTAGCGGGTGGCCATCGGCCAGGACCAGCCTGGGGCCCATGCCACCCTCAGTTAAAAAAACCAGACACTCGCCAGTTCACGGGGTCTTTGAGGCAAGGACACAGTGGGTACCATGAAACGATGGGGTGGCCTCATCTGCTCCATCTGAAAACTCAAGACCACCGAAGTGCCCATGAGACCCTGCATGCAGAAGTGCTTAAGGGCTGCAGGGGCTACCCAAGAGAAAGAAGAGCACTGGGGGCATAACAACAGGACAGACATGCAGTTCAGGGACCCTGACACAAGGCTCCTGACATGTCTTCATGGTCCACCTCAGCTGAAGTGACGCGTAGCCTCCCTGGGGTGGAAGGTGCCCTGGGCTTCAATCCCAAGGGTTCATCAGAATCCCCTGGGAGTTTAGAATCTGGCAAACCCAGGAGCCCATGGCCACCAAGGTGGGACCCTAGGCTGGCCCCAGCATTGACCTTTGCCATTTGGAAGTGCGGCCGGGACTGAGGCCTCAGGGCACTGTCTGGGAAGGCCAGTGATGGGGTGGGGGCCCTGCAGCCAGGAACCTTGGGGCAGTGTCTCCTCCCCGTCTGTGTGGCCATCTCAGGCACCTGGCCACCCTGGACCATCAGCAACAGGGCTCTTGTGCTGCTTTAGCCCCAACACCTGGGCAGTGTCTGCCACCTGGTGGCCACCTGACAAAAGTCTATCAGGGCAATGCCAGGTCTACCTGGGGCTCCTTCAGGCAGGCTTGTCGGAGGTTGCTGGGACCCCTGGAATGAACCATCACACACTAAGCAGCTCAACACAACAGACATGTATTCTCTTGGCACTGGAGGCCAGAAGTACAAGGTCAAGGAGCCCGCAGGGCCATTTCCCTCCCAAAGGCTCCAGGAGATCTGTCTCTGCCTCTTCCAGCTTCTGGTGGCCTTTGGCACTCCTTGACTTGTAGCTATATCCCACCCCTCACCACCTTCCCTACAGCTGTGTCTCACATCTCCCTCTCCACTCTCTTAGAAGGACTCCAGTATTGGAGTCATCCTAGTCCCGGGTGAGCTTGTCTAGCACACCTTCACTTACTTACAAGGCCTGACTATTAAATCTGTGAACTCATAACAAAAAATGCTCCATACCTCATTGCTGAATATCACTACGGTCATCTTCAGAGTACTCCCCTTAGGAAGCTATGGCCTGACACCAGAACCTAGCCCACCTGTCAAAGCAACTTTAGAACTCTTTTTCTGGAATGGCCATCACAGTTGTCATTGTACTACCCTTGATGGCCTGAATGTCATCAAAAGACCTTCCTTTCAGTATTTCCTTTATCTTCGGGTGAAGAAAAGAGTCATCGGGGGCCAGATCAGAAGAGTAGGAAGAATGCTCCAATACAGATATTTGTTTACTGGCTAAAAACTCCTTCACAGAGAGTGCTGTGTTAGCTGGTGCATTGTCATGATGCAAGAGCTCCTTTGGGACCATTTTTGCCCACACCCTTCTCATGCCAAGATTTTCAGTTAAGATTTTCCTATTGCTTTATTGATGTTTATTTAGTCTGCTATGCTTCTCACAGTCAGCCAACAATTTTGACACACAAATCAACGAATTTTTGCAATGTTTTCCTCAGTTCTGCTCACTACTGGCCATCCTGACCTCTCTTCATCAGTGATGCTTTCTCTCCCCTCAGAAAAGCGTTTAATTCATTTGTATAGTCATCTTCTTCATGGCATTATCCCCATAAACTTGGACTAACACGTTCCTGATTTTACTTCCACTCTTGCCAAGTTGAACAAGAAATGTAATGCTTGTTCGTTGCTCTAATTCAACCTCCAGTATTCTCACAACAGCACACAGAAATGTGCAACAATGAATTCCACTCGGCAATGTACCACCACACATCGACAGGAACACAGCTGTGAGACACTGATAGACCAAGTGAAACAGTGAAACCTTACTGAATTGTTTGTGTAGCGCTGCCAATGTAAGCGCACGGTGGCAAGTTTGTGAACTTAATTGTCAGACTTCATGTGTTTGCAAAGACCATTTTTCCAAATGAGCCATGAGCAGAGGCTGCAGGTAGACCTATCTTTCAGGGACACCATTCAACTCAGTATAGGTGGCCCAAGGGGATTTAGCCAGCCCCATGGACCAAAATTAAATCACATCGAATGGCTCTGTGGGGACAGTACCTTCAATCTTCCAGATGCGTTATTTCAGTTTGGTGCCAGTGCATCTTTTTTTTTTTTTTTTGTTAAGTTGGCGTCTCATTCTGTCACCCAGCCTGGAGTGCAGTGGCACATTCAAAGCCACCACAGCCTCGACCTGCTGGGCTCAGGTGATCCTTCCATCTCAGCTTTCCAAGTAGCTGGAACTAAAGCTGTGTATCACCATGCCCGGCTAATTTTTTGATTGATTGTAGAGATGAGGTCTTGCCAAATTGCCCAGGCTAGTCTCGAACCCATGGGCTCAGGCAATCCTCTCACCTTGGCCTCCCAAATGCTAGGATAACAGGCGTGAGCCACCGAACCCAGCTGTGTCAGCACATCTTTACATCATGTTCCCAAAGAGGGCACAGGTCTCTGGTTCGGCCAGAATGACCACCAGTCTGGTATTCATGACTTTATTTTGGCCACCATCTACATAAAGCATGTCACAGTGGTTCTCCCTGTCAGAAGACTCACGGCCCAAGCCAAAAGATGAAATGCGTGTATAATGCTGACGCTCACAGTGACCTGTCATCATGCCCATGTGGCAGAAGGGAAGACCAAGGCTCAGAGAGGCGCAGGGACTCAGAGCCAGAATCTGAGCCCAGCCTGTCCCTGTCTCAGCCTGCAGCACCTCCAAAAGGAGGCAATACATTTGAGATGGCACGTCAAATACTTATCGGACCTCCACCCAGAGCTATCCATGCCCATGCCACTGTCCCTGGAACTTATATCATGTGACCAAATGTGGAGACTATTCCGGGGTATCTGGTGGGCCCAGTCTAACGACACAAGCCCTTGACAGCTGAGTGGACACAGGGAACACAGCAGAAGGGGAAATCCAAGGACTCCAAGTGAGAAGAGGATTCACTGCTCTAAGACGGAGGTTCTTTGATAGTGGCCAAACTCGAAGTGGGGGATTGGAGACAAGCTTCTAGGAGCTGAGGGCGGTCACTGGAAGCAGATTCTTCCCCAGAATCTCCAGAAAGGACACAGCCTGACCAATCCCTTGATACGAGCCTGGTGAGAGCCATGTCGGCTACTGACCTACAGAAACAGTAAGATGTGAGAATGAACCGGCTGGGTGTGGTGGCTCATGCCTGTGATCACAACACACTGGAGGCTAAGGTAGAAAAATTGCTTGAGCCCAGGAGTTCAAGATCAGCCTAGACAACATGGCAAAACCTCGTCTCTACAAAAAATAAAAATTAAAAAAAACTTAGGTGTGGTAGCATGCACCTATAGCCCCAGCTACTAGGGAGGCTGAGACAGGAGGATCACTTGGGCCCAGGAGTTTGAGACCAGCCTGGGCAACATAGTAAGACGCTGTCTCTACAAAACATAGAACAAAAATTAGCAGGGTGTGGCGGTGGCACCTGTAGTCCTAGCTGCTCAGGAGGCTGAGGCAGGAGGATCACCTAACCTCAGGAGTTCAAGGCTGCAGTGAGCCAGGATTGTGTCACTGCACTCCAGCCTGGGCAACAGAGTGAGACCCTGACCAAAACAAAAAAGGGCAAAATTTAAAAACAACTGTGAGATAATAAATGTGCTGTCTTAAGTAACTGTTGGCAGCAATTTGCCATGGCAACAACAGAAAGCTAATACAATCATGCAAACGCTGCTTCAACAAATCCTAAAAGCTTCTTGGAATCTGAGGTTTTATCCTAATTATACAGGCAATGGTTGGTGCTCCAATGGCCGCCTGCACCTTCAGAATAAAATCCAAAACGCTGCCATGGCCTCCAAGGCCCGCCACTCCATTCTGTGCTCTTCGTTTGCCACTTCTGTGATATTGGTCTCTTATGCCTTGACTACCCTGAGCTCATTCCTGCCTCAGTACCTTTGCAGTAATTTACAGGGTTAGATCTTTCTCAGGTTCAAATGCAGGGTCAGAGAGGGTGGGCTTGATCTGGACTCTCCAAATGAAGCAGGGCCCCATGGTTAACTTCCAACTTAACACTTTTTATTCCCCACCCCCACACTGCCTACCTCAAGTTGTATTTACATATGGACTCACTTTTTTACTTGCTTACTGCTTTTACTTTACTACTATTATTATCTATTACCAGATAGCCGGGCTCGGTGGCTCAGCCTGTAATCCCGCACTTTGGGAGGTTGAAGTGAGTGGACTGCCTGAGCCCGCGGGTTTGAGACCTGCCTGGGTAACTTGGCGAGACCTCATCTCTACGACAAATC
>NW_007033879.1:7154-13719 GCF_000164805.1 Carlito syrichta
AAATGCAAATCAAAACCACACTGAGATACCACCTAGCCCCAGTAAGAATGGCCATCATTAATAAAACAAACAGCCGGGCTCGGTGGCTCAGCCTGTAATCCCGCGCCTTTGGGAGGCTGAGGTAAGTGGATTGCCTGAGCCCGTGGGTTCGAGACCCGCCTGGGCAGGTGAGACCTCATCTCTACAATAAATCAAAAAAATTAGCCGGGCGTGGTAGCATGTGCCTGTAGTTCCAGCTACTTGGAAGGCTGAGCGTGTGCCTGTAGTTCCAGCTACTTGGAAGGCTGAGGATTGCCAGAGCCCAGCAAGTCGAGGCTGCGGTGGCCAAGAGCGGCCACTGCACTCCAGTCTGGGCAACAGTGAGACTCCAACTCAAAAAATAAAAATAAAAATAAAAATAAAACAAACAACTCAGATGCTGGTGAGGATGCAGAGAAAAAGGAACGCTTCTACACTGCCAATGGGAACGCAAACTAGTGCAACCTCTTTGGAAGACAGTGTGGCAATTTCTGAAAGAACTAGAAATTGACCTTCCCTATGATCCAGCAATCCTCCTATTGGGAATATACCCAGGGGGACCTCAAGTCATTCTACCAAAAAGATACCTGCACACGCATGTTTGTGGCAGCTCTATTCAGAATAGCAAAAACATAGAACCAACCAGGCTGCCCATCGAAGCTGGACTGGATTAAAAAAAATGCTACATATACACAATGGAATATTATGCAGCCATAAAGAAGGACAAACATATGGACTTCGCAGCAACTTGGATGGATTTAGAGTCTATCGTATCACAGAAACAAAGAACAGAGCATCATATGTTCTCACTCATAAGCAGACCTTGAACAATTATATTATAAGAAAGGGATTGGCAGTAGTGGGAAACTGTCAGGGGAGAGGGGTGGGGTTAGCAGTTAAGGAAAACTGCTAGGGGAGGGAGGGGCATACCTCATCAACAAGGGTACCTACATAATCAAAATTTGTATACCTAACCCTGAATTGTACCCCACATCTTTATAATTTAAAAAAAAAGAAAAAGAAAAAAGTAAAATAAAAGTTTGCTACAGGCCAGGTGCAGTGGCTCAGCCTGTCATCCCAGTACTTTGGGAGACTGGGCCCAGTGGACTGCCTGAACCCAGGGGTTTGAGACCAGCCAGGCAACATGGGGAGACTTCGTCTCTACAACAACAACAACAACCAAAAAAAAAATTTAGCTGGGCGTGGTAGCGCATGCCTGTAGTTTCGGCTACTTGGAAGGCTGAGGTAGGACAGCCAGAACCCAGCAGGTCAACGCTGGAGTGGCCGTGAGTGTGCCATGGCACTCCAGCCTGGGCGACAGAGTGAGACTCCAACTCAAAAAATAAAATAAAGTAAAATAAAATAAACAAGTAAGCCGGGTGCGGTGGCTCATGCCTGTAATCCCAGCACTTTGGGCAGCTGAGGCAAGAAGACTGCCTGAGCCCAGGGGTTCCAGAGAAGCCTGGGCAACTTGGTGAGACCTTGTCTTTTCAATAAATCAAAAAATCAACCAGGTGTGGTGGTGCATGACTGCAGTTCCAGCTACTTGAGAGGCTGAGGTGAAGGGACTGCTTGAGCCCAGCAGATAGAGGCTGCAGAGGCCTTGAGTGTGCCACTGTACTCCAGCCTGGACGAGAGTGAAACTCCTACTCAAAACAAAAAATATTAATAATAATAATCAAATAAATAAAATAAATTCTCCAACAGCTCACCCTCATAGTAGGCAACACGTCTGCGCTCCTTCATAAAAGATCCTGCAAAAACAGTCCCCACCGCCCCTCTCCTTCACCCGCTCCTTGCTAGCTGGACCTGGCCAAGCTTCCAGCTCTCCGACAGCCAAGATCATTCCCAGCACTCTCCCTGACACTCCCTGACTTCCTGTTCACTTACGCGCTTAAAGTCTGTCCTGATCGCTAGGCTGGCGTTCCCGAGAGCCGGGACTTGTGTATCGATCCCGCTCAGCCCCGCCCACTACGGTGCCCGGCCCAAGGAGGTGCCCGCTGAAGAGTGGATGGAAGGGCCGGCTGGGGAGAAAGACCTGCGCCAGGCGGGCAGGCGGACGCCGGGAGGCTGTGTTCTCTCTGAGCTTCGTGCTGTCATCCGTAACGTGAGGATACACAGCAGCCCGACCTCGCGGGACCCGGGTACGGCTCGGCAGGAGGACGGCCGTCCCTAGAGCGGCACTGTCGCCTCCCTTCCTCCAACGCCTGCAAGGACGCCGAGTAGTGGGAAGTAACGTCAAGTGTCCCTGCCCCGGGTTCTGTGGGACGATGACTCCTTTGCCGCGCTCTGAGGAGGTGGTGGAGAAAAAACGCCACGAGGAAGAAAGGGAAAGTTTGCAGATGCCAAGCGCAGCCCGCGGCCACCAGGAAGCGTCCCCCCGAACCCCGCGCCGCCGCACCTTCACCCGCTGCGCCTCGTTGATGCACTGCTGGTAGCTGCCGATGTAGAAGGCGTTCTTCACGTCGAACAGCTCGTCCACCTCCCCGGAGCCGCCGGGGGACTGGCCAGGGGCCGGAGGTGCCATGTCTCTGTCCTCTCACCCACACCTCGTCCGGAGAGACACGTCGCCCGGAAGCGGAGCACGTTACGAGGCATGCTGGGAAATGTAGTTTACTCCTTCCGAGGGGGCAGGGAAATGAGCCAATGGGAAGCTCTTCGACAGGAGCAAGGGGGCGGGAGACCCAAGTGCGTCTCGCAGGGCATTTCGGGAATTGTAGTTTGCCTTGACCACCGCGAGCCAAGGCGATCCGACGGAACACGAGTAGAAAAGGTCGAGGCTAGGACTGGCAGAGTAAGCCAGAGAGGGTGGGACCACGCAGGAGGCGGATCCAATAAACGGAATGGGGTCTCGCGACGTCATCGCCCCGCGCCGGAAAGGAAGATTCCACAGCTCCAGGGCCGGCGGCGAGGATGGCAGGCTTCGCGGAGCTCGGGCTGTCGTCGTGGCTCGTGGAACAATGTCGGCAGCTGGGTTTGAAGCAGCCCACGCCCGTGCAGCTCGGCTGCATCCCCGCCATCCTGGAGGGTGAGTGTGGCCTGGCTCCTCTCCACCTTCCCTCTTCCAGCCTTTGCCCGTCTCAGGAGGCGAGAGGCATCCTTGGGCGAGTCCGGGGGTCCGCTGTTGGCTTTTAGGCTGCACGACTGCCTTGCTGTGTGTTTGCGACCTAATCTCTGAGACGTCCATAGCCTCCGAGCACAGGCAGGGCTTGATACAGGTCCCCGATAGTACCGTAAACCCTAGCAGAGCCGGCACTACTATTTTCATTTCACAAATAGAGACTAGACTGGGCGCGGTGGCTCACGCCGGTCATCCCAGCACTCCGGGAGGCTGAGGTGGGAGGATCGCCTGAGCCCAGGCGTTCAGACCAGCCCGGGGAACAGAGCGAAACCCCGTTTCTACGAGGCGGAGAGAGAAGAGAGGAAAAGAAAATCCTAGGCTGTCAAAACGGCTGGTGTATGCAGGCCTCCGTGGTCCTATGACTGTTCTCTCTGCTCTTTTGGCCCAACTCAGGTTTCCCACTGAAGAGATCCACAGGCAACCTAGGATGTGACAAATTGAAGAATTAAGAGTCAAGGAGGGACTTGGGGTGTATATTGGGGAAGGGAATTCTGGGTTTCCCAAGGGCCTGTGCTCCAGGAGCGAGTCAGAATGAGGGGGTGGTAAGCTGCAGGTATCACTGGTCAGATGCACGTGAGTCCCAATCCAGCCTGCCACGACACCAGCTGTGTGTCTTAGACAAGTCTCTGAGACTAAGTTTTCCTTACTGTTAAATGAAGATAACAGGCTTCTCTCTCCTAGAATTTGCCCGTTGTCCTCAACAGAAAGTGGTCGGTGTGCCCAGAATGGAAAAGGCATAGGCCAGGAATGGGCATACAGTAACTGCTTACGAGATGTAAGCTGTCATACACTGTCTCGATGGAATAGCTGTCTCCATGCAGAGTATGTTGATGCCGCCTTGCTCCCCACCCAGGTCGGGACTGCTTGGGCTGCGCCAAGACAGGCAGCGGCAAGACGGCGGCATTTGTCCTTCCCATCCTGCAGAAGCTGTCTGAGGATCCCTATGGCATCTTCTGCCTCGTCCTGACACCCACCAGGTGAGCCCCCTGGCATGCTTTCACCAGCTGAGTTCTTCTGGGCAACCACTCTTTTCCCGTGTGCAAATGGGGGTGCAACTTGTGCCCACCTCTCCAGGGTGCTGCAGAGTTCAACAAGATGGTGTGTGTGTGACTTGTTCTCAGCACAGGACTTGCCAGCTGTCTCATAACCCAGGAAACAGATGCATTTCCTATCCTTGGGCAGACAAGCAGAAGGGCTGACACGCTGAGTCCTATAACAGTGATGGTGGGGGCACAGCATGCCACAGAGGCATGGCTTGGGGAGTCAGGGAAGGCATTGTTCAAGGGGTACCTTAAAGATGAAAAGGGCTTTGCGAAGGGACAAGGCGAAGGCGTGCGAAGCAGAGGAACCCGCTAGTGCGAGCATGCAGAGACATGAAAGAGGATGGAAGCGCAAAAGAGAATGACTTGTTAGAGCCCGTTTAAGAAGGACCTCGAAGGCCAGGTAGAGGGTTAGGATTGATTCTGACTGTGAGCAGGAAAGGACAAGGCAGGAGAGGGGTCACGGGCCAGGAGGTGACCTGGGCAGAGCTGGCTAAGGGTTAGAGAGGTGGGGATTTGGGAGACTGACCTGTCCCAGAGGAGAGGAGCTGCTGCTTGGGGTCCTGGTTTGGGTGATGGGATGTTATTGAACCCATTGCTGAGAAGAGGACACAGAAGAAGGCCCAAGTTTAGGGAAGGAGGCGATGCTGAGGCCACTTTGGGTTGGGCTGGGGTGCAGATGGCATGGGATGTTCTGGGCCAGGCCTGGTGAGGAGGAAGGGACCTCCAGTACTCGGCATCAGGGCCTCTGTCCAGAGGACAATGGAGCCAAAGAAGGGTGTGCAAGTGGGACAGGTCAGGAGCCCGGGACTCAGAGAGGAGCCCTGGGCATGGAGCGGGGAGGGTAGGCCATTACAGGCCTGACCCACCCGTCCCTTCCTGCCCACAGGGAACTGGCCTACCAGATTGCCGAGCAGTTCCGCGTCCTGGGGAAGCCGCTGGGCCTGAAAGACTGCATCATCGTGGGTGGCATGGGTACGGGCAGCCGGGGAGTGTGGGTAGCTCTGGGCGTGGGGTCCCGCAGCCTCCGGCCATCCGCCCAGCCCTGCCTCGTGCCCTCCGCCCCCAGATATGGTAGCCCAGGCGCTGGAGCTCTCCCGGAAGCCACATGTGGTCATCGCCACACCGGGGCGCCTGGCTGACCACCTGCGCAGTTCTAATACGTTCAGCATTGCAAAGATCTGCTTCCTGGTGAGTTGGCTGGCCCCACCCTCACAGGCCTCGTCAGCCTGGGGCATGTCTCATCCACTAGGGAAACACTTGTCCCACAGACTGTGCAGTAAAGCGCTGAGAGCAGTGTCAGGAAACAACAACCTCATTGGAAGGCCTGCCCTGGCAGGGGTGTGTGGGGGCCTGGCCTCGCAGACCTGGAGGGAGAGAGCCCTGGGGCCCATGTCCACACAGGCATGGGACCACGGGCGGCACCCTCACGCCTTCCCCACCCCTGCTGGCACTGCAGGTGATGGACGAGGCAGACCGACTGCTGGAACAGGGCTGCACTGACTTCACCGCAGACCTGGAGGTCATCCTGGCGGCCGTGCCTGCCCGCAGGCAGACGCTGCTATTTAGCGCCACGCTGACTGACACGCTCCGTGAGCTGCAGGGCCTGGCCACCAACCAGCCCTTCTTCTGGGAGGCACAGGCCCCGTGAGTCCACAGCAGGCAGGGATGGGGTACTGCCCACGCAGGGAGGGAAGGAGCCCATCTGACAGTAGGGGAAACTGAGGCTCCATGGCCTGCCTGTCCCCAGGGTGAGCACCGTGGAGCAGCTGGACCAGCGCTACCTGCTGGTGCCTGAGAAGGTCAAGGACGCCTACCTGGTCCACCTGATTCAGACCTTCCAGGACCAGCATGAGGACTGGTCCATCATCATCTTCACCAACACGTGCAAGTGAGTGGTGTGCATGGCCGCCTCTCCCCCACAGCCCTTCACAGAAGGAGCCCACGCGGGTCTGGGACACCAGCCAGTTTTGGTGCTCCTAGCCTCTGCTCAGACTGGTGGTCAGGGAGGCTCTGGGGGTAGAGCTGGCTTTGGGCTTCCTTGGCCCCACTCTTGATGGAAGGGCCAGGAAACCCTGCCAGTGGTGGTTAGAGCTGCTGTCAGCTGTGCTCTGGGGTGTCATGAGTCCTGGCCTCCAGTCCCATCTCACAGGAAGTTGTGACGATTAATGCCTGGTGTACATCAGCACCAATACAGAGTCCCCAGGGGCAGTTTAAGTCAGCTCCTCCCGTGAGCTGTTCAGAGAGGGCATTGAGACTCTCTGGGCTGTTCCAGCACAAGCCAGGGTCGAAGGGCAGAGATCAAGACAGTTCAAGCTGGGCTCAGTGGCTCAGCCTGTAATCCCGCGCCTTTGGGAGGCTGAGGTGAGTGGATTGCCTGACCCGC
>NW_007033879.1:14064-18173 GCF_000164805.1 Carlito syrichta
CTGGGCGACAGAGTGAGACTCCAACTCAAAAAAAAAAAAAAAAAAGATAGTTCAAACATATTGGCTCCCAGGAGAGAACTTTGGCTCCTAGGGTGGCTGTCAGGTGTGGCTGAACCAGTTATTTCTCTCTTTGCCCATCCCTCTAGTCTGTTTTCTTTGTTGGCTCTCTCTCCGGAAGTCCCACTCTCCTGGTGATGGTGACCATCCCCAGGACTTAAGTTTCTAGTCCCCAGCCCTATAGTCAGCAGAAGGAGCAAAACACTGCCCCTTCCAAAGCCCTAGCAGCAATCCCAGGGCTGACTCATCTGTGCAGGCCTAGGGAGGGGTCAGCAGAGGGGACACAAGCAGACCATTCCCACCTGCCTCTCTGTACTTCAAGGGGCTTCACGGGTGGGCAGGGGCAGGAGCAGCTTCCGGGACAGGGTGGAGGAGCTGATGCACATCCCTCCCTCCAGGACCTGTCAGATCCTGTGCATGATGCTGCGAAAGTTCAACTTCCCCACTGTGGCACTGCACTCCATGATGAAGCAGGTGAGGTGTCCTGGCCGCGGGCCTCATCTGAACGTCTCCCGTCTCGGGACCTCCACCCAGGACCCTCTTCCCTCTGCTTCTGTCTCCTGGCCCCAAAACATCCCTGCTCAGTGAGGCATTCCCTTGTCCCCATCTGGCCTTTACATGGCCACCTCCCTCAAGGGATGAGAATGTCCTATCCTCCGCCCTGTCCCCAGGCCTCACACAGCCCGCCCTTTCCTCACCCCCTCCCGATTCCCCCTCAACCTTGTGCAGAAAGAGCGTTTTGCTGCCCTGGCCAAGTTCAAGTCCAGTGTCTACCGGATCCTGATCGCAACAGATGTGGCCTCCCGGTGAGCAGTCTGAGCCGTCCCCATTACGGGGCCCTCCCCCTCCATCAGGGGCGTCAAAAGGGAGGCTGGCCTCGGCGGGGTTGGGCAGCCCCGGATTCCCTGCTGAGTGACGGGGGGAGGCCAGCCTCGGCTTTCCTACAGGGTCGGGAGCTGACCGCCCTCTGCCTCCAGGGGCCTGGACATCCCCACGGTGCAGGTGGTCATCAACCACAACACCCCCGGCCTCCCCAAGATCTACATCCACCGTGTGGGCCGCACGGCCCGGGCAGGTGAGCAGGTGGGGTGGCCCTGGGGCTTCTGGCCCTCTGCCCGCCAGTCCTGAGGAGCCAGAGCCACAGCTGGTGGGACATGGGGGGCCTGGCAACGTATGCAACTACCACGGGGATGTTGGCGAGTTGGAGGACTGCCCTTTCAGAAGCAAAGGGGGGGCGTTCTGCCTTCACGTGACCTAGGGATGAGTGACACGTGGCTGTTCCGTGGGAAGTGGCACACACTGCCCCAGTTCCCACCACTCCCTGTTGCCTCACCACAGCCCCCTTGGTCCGGCTCCCATTCGGGGCAGAGCCCTGGCAGACAAGAGCTGCCCCTCGGGAACTGGCGTCCAAGTTGGCCTCTCACTGTGACCCCGGCCCCAGGGCCGAGGAGGTGCGTCCTCCTGTCTGCTTCCAGCCTCACCAGGGAGGGGCACAGGGTTTGTGAGACTGGGTCACATCAAGAGAGACCCGGATCCAAGAGAGCTACAGTTCCTGGGTTCACACTGGGCCTGGCCCTCCTGTCCTGACCCCGGTGTCAGGCAGATCACATCTGCTGCCTGGGCCTCAAACGGCAGGGAGCAAGAATGGTGATGCCCATTTGTGGCTGCCATAAGGGTCATGGGCCTCGCCGCCATCAGTGCTGTTTCAGTCACTGTCACGGGAGTCAGGCGCAGAGATCTGGCTGAGGCCTGTCAGGGTCAGTCGCTGACATTACTTAGACTGGTCTCCCCCGCGGCCCGGCTGAAAAAGGACACAGGCCAGTCACCAGCCCTGTGTCCCGTGGCTCCCCGTCCCCTACACTGGGGCCTGGCTGGGGTCAGCCCTGACTCTGGGCTGGTCCTTCCCCCTCCGAGCTCTTAATCGCCTCTGGAGAGGACTCAGCTGCCCAGCTGTCTGGACCTGCCACCACGCACAGCAGGTAACCAAGGTGCATCCCCCCAGGGCGGCAGGGACAGGCCATCACGCTGGTGACACAGTATGACATCCACCTGGTGCATGCCATTGAGGAGCAGATCAGTGAGTCGGGCAGAGGGTGAGGGCACGGGCACATGTGGGCACCCCGGGTGTGATACCAGCCACCTGCTCACATGAGCAGATTTGGGCTGTTCTCACTTCCTGTGTGGCCCCAGAAGACTCTGCTTTTGCCCAGTGATTGAGAAAGAAACTCCCCATGGTGGCCAAAAGCCACACCAGGCAGAGGACTTTGGTTTTCAGCCTGAGTGTGTGGATGGTCCCCCGAGACCACCCACCGTGATGGCAGAGGCCCCAGTGATGGCCTGGACCTGTTAAAAGCCCCTCCAACTGGCCAAGCACGATGGTGCACACCCGTAATTCCAGCACTTAGAGAGGCCAAGGCCAGAGAATCACTGGAGCCCAGGAGTTCAAGACCAGCAACATAGTGAGACCCCT
The DNA here is from genome assembly GCF_000164805.1 of Carlito syrichta. Taxonomy (NCBI): domain Eukaryota; kingdom Metazoa; phylum Chordata; class Mammalia; order Primates; family Tarsiidae; genus Carlito; species Carlito syrichta. Next base: position 16,592 of record NW_007033879.1, read on the forward strand.
ATCTTTACAAAAAATTTAAAAAGCAGTGAGACATGCTGGCGCCTGTAGTCCCAGCTACTGGGGAGGCTGAGGCGGGAGGAGCCCTGAACCTGGGAGGTCAAGACCGTGGTGAACTGTTGTCTCGCCTGCCTGACTCTGGCCTGATAGGACCCCAGATGGCCTTGCATGCCCTCCTGCACAGGGAGCTCACTGCATGGTGACTTCTCGCCCTGTCGTATCTCCCCCCCCCCGGTCCTGGTCCCCCCAGAGAAGAAGCTAGAGGAGTTCTCGGTGGAGGAGGCTGAGGTGCTGCAGATCCTCACACAGGTCAACGTGGTGCGGAGGGAGTGTGAAATTGTGAGTGTCAGAGGCAGGCAGGGGCTGGTCCTCAGGGCCTGGGCACTGCCTTCGGCACAGGGACCCAGTGATCCGTGTCTCCTCACCCCCAGAAACTGGAGGCAGCCCACTTTGATGAGAAGAAGGAGACCAACAAGCGGAAGCAGCTTATCCTGGAGGGGAAGGTGAGGTTGTGCCGGGTGGGGACGGTTCTGGGAGTGGGGGGCGCCCTGCTCAGCCACCTCCCGTCTCCTGTCCAGGACCCTGACCTGGAGGCCAAGCGCAAGGCCGAGCTGGCCAAGATCAAGCAGAAGAACCGGCACTTCAGAGAGAAGGTGGAGCAGACATTGCAGAAGCAGAAGGCTGGCAGGGCCGGCCCCAAGGGGCATCCACCCCGGGCCCCGCCGGGGCCCTGCACCGGTCTGGCCTGAGCACCGCAGACCCCTGCTCTGCCTGGGACTCCTCCATCAAGCTGGGGGCCTGGGGCCTGCCCACCCCCCTCCGCAGGTTCCAGATAACCATAGTGTGCCCCCCACTCGGCCCCTCATTCCCACCAGCCCCTTCCCAGAGCCTTGGCGTCAGACTGAAGAGGAGACAGAATGGGGGTGTGGGGCGGGCCCCAATTCCACGCACGATGGCCCAGCCAGGGTCACCCCCAAAGTGGTCACTTCAGGAGGTAATCAATAAATTCGTCTTTTGACTTTCTCGGTCTGACTTTGGAAGAGCAGCGGGCAGGAAAGGAGGGCACAGCTGCCCGTGCTTCTCAAGGCCCCCAGAACGTCACAGCATCCCATCAGGCAGGCCCGGGACTTTGCAGCCACCCATCGGCTGGAACTGTGGTGCTGGCCTTTCCGGCCATGACCTGGGGTCGCTGAAGCCGCCCCTGGGCTTCCAGTTTCCTCATTCGGAAAGTGGGCAGAGCAACTGCACTGTTCTCCAGGGGCGGCTGCAGGGCTTCGTGAGGCCGCCTGAGGCCCAGTGAACACAGCGGTGTCCTAAAAGGAGCTGCTGTGCCTGCCGGCCCCACCTGGAGTCGTGGCCAGCGCGAAAGGGAACCTCACGCGGGGCCTCCCACGTCCACGCCTGGGAGGGAACGGCCGGGCACCAGGCAGAGCAGTTTCCACCGGATGGCCTGGGCACCCCAAGGGGAGGCGGGTGAAGGGGCGGCGACGGGAACCCACACACCACACGCAGGCGGCGGCACGTGGCAAATGTAATTGGGCTCTGGCCCCGCCCAGGGATCTGGAAATTCTACACACGGAAAGCT
>NW_007033879.1:18571-19872 GCF_000164805.1 Carlito syrichta
GGCTGCCACACCCACCGCGCCAGCTCTGCCTCCAGCTCCCCAGGCCGTTCTGAACACCGTGGAAGCGCTCCTGTCCCTCCTCTGCTCAAAACCCTCCTACGGGCCGGGCGCGGTGGCTCACACCTGTAACTCCAGCACTTTGGGAGGCCAGGGTAAGAGGATCGCTTGAGCCAGGAGTTCAAGACCAGCCTGGGCAACATAGGGAGCCCTCGTCTCTACCACAAGTTTTAAAAAGTAGCTGGGTGTGGTGGCATGTGCCTGTAGTCCCAGGTGCTGGGGAGGCTGAGGTGGAAGGACCGAGTGAGCCCCACTGCACTCCGGCCTGGGGGACAGAATGAGACCCTGGTAATAAAAAATTTAAAAAAAAACCCTCCTCGGGTTCCTATCACACTGGGAATACAGTGCACACCCCCAGGGGACCCAGCCCCAGCCCTACTCTCCTTCCTTCTACCTTTGCCTTCCTGGCCTCCTCGAAGTTCCCCCAACACTCTTTCTCCCTGTCTCGGGGCCTTTGCACATGCTCTGCCTCCTGGGGACAACAGAAAATGTGCCCAGAGCTTTTCCCAGTCTGGGATCCTTTGGAGGGAACCAGATTCTTCAACACCTCCACTTGCTGGGCTCACAGTAAGTGCCCCTGAACGCTGAGCTTCAGCAAAAGCCAAGCCAGTCAGACTGGGATTCAAACGCAGGTGCTGTGGCCTCAGGCTCAGGACGTGTGAGCATTTGGCAAGGTCACTCAGGAATTCAGCAGGGACTCAAACACTGCTTGTTGAACTCATGGGTGAGTATGAAACTGCTAATCCCCACTGCTTAAAGTGCCCCGTAGGCACCAGCCTTCCACAGGCCGGGTCTTCCCAACACTCGGCGATCTCAGGTAGACACCGTCCTGACTGCAGGTGGAGAAACTGAGGCTCGGGGGGCCTACTCCAGGGTCTGCCTGCCCACGCCCGTCGCTCCCCCCACCCCCGGCCCACACACCTGCACCTTCTGCTGAGCCTCTTCGCGCTCGGCGGCATCGGGGCCCTCGCGGGGCACGCCGGCCTGGGTCTTCAGGGTCTGGATCTCCTGAGGACAAGGGTTCTGGGGTCTGCTCTGGGCGTCCCGACTCCCCCTGGGAGGCCCGGGACCCTCGGCGCTCACCTGGTCCTTGGTTTGCACCAGCGCCTCCAGCTGCTCCAGCGCCTGGCCCGGCCCGGGAGCCTCCTTCTCGCTGGCGGGAGGGGCCTCCGGAGCCGCCTGGGCCTCCAGCTCGGCCACCTGCGCGCAGGGCGTCGGGGCCGCTGACTCCCTGGCCCGCCGTG
>NW_007033879.1:20651-26085 GCF_000164805.1 Carlito syrichta
GCGCTGACGAGGGGGCTCGGGGGCACCTGGGCGTGGGGCAAAGGGCACGGTCACGAGCGGTGGCTGCCGTCAAGGACAGCTTAGAAAGCCAGGCCCTGGGGGCACGACGCCAGCGGCCCACGGACCCCGGCAGGTCCTTTCCAGCACATGATCCAGGCGCGTGCCTCCCCTGCTCACACACCATCCATGGCTCCCCGTGCCGCTGGGCGGGGGGTCTGTGCCCGCTCCTCCCCCCTTGCCGGCCTGGGCCCTCACCAACTCCCCAGGGGCAAACCAGAGGCAGGCTGGTCTACACCTGCGGATACTCGCCATCTGTAAAAGGGGGCAGGGACAGCCTGAAAGCAATGCTCCAGTTCCGACATGCCATCTAAGATTCCAGCAGGAAGCCCTGCCAGGCCGGATTTCTGGTTTCTGACCCACCCCATTGCCTGGACCATGGGCCCTGAGGGTGGAGGCCAGCCTGCTTTTCCATATCTGTAATCCACCTGGGCCCGGCCCACAGACGGTGCCGAGTACACTAATGCAAGAAAACACCCAGGGGCAGTTTCCTGCTTTGCCCCACACGGAGCCATTTCCACCTCCAGTCTTCAGTTCTGCCATCTGAGTTGCTTCGTCACCGGTACCTACTGGATGTCCTCCCTGACCCCAGGCTGGGGCCAGACCCCCATGACATGCTCCCACACCCCTCCCCTGTGGTCCCTGCCACAGGTCTCTTTACCATCTGGGAGCATTTGGTCTTGGGTGCCAGCACAGTGCCCAGCTGCTTCAGGGGTGCCCAGGTGGGTGTGGGGGGCAGGAAATGCTGACCTGATGGGAGGTGAGCCCCAGTGCTGGGCTGGTGAGCTCCCCTCCATCTTGAGATTTCTCCCTCGCCAGCCTGGCTGCTTCCTTCACTTCCTGGAACTTCTCAGCAAACTGGGGAGGAGAGGGAGAAAGAGACAGTTGAGACACCAGCTGCACCCCCCCACACACACTAGTCACCCTCACCTAGCCACTGCCCGTCACTTTGGGGTTTTTTTTGGTTTTGAGTCAGTCTCACTCTGTTGCCCAGCCTTGACCTGCTGGGCTCAGGCAATCCTTCCGCCTCAGCCTTCCAAGTAGCTGGAACTACAGGCATGTGCCACCATGCCCAGCTAATTTTTTTTCTATTTATTGTAGAGACGAGGCCTCACCATGTTGCCCAGGCTGGTCTCGAACCCATGGGCTCAGGCAATCCTTTCGCCTTGCCTCACAAACTTCTGGGATTAGAGACATGAGCCACCACGCCTGGCTAGCCCCATCACTTTGGAAGGGAACTTCAGAACTGTGCCTATCCCCTAGGTTTGGAAAACAACGTCCCCCCATGAGCACAGCAGGTACCATGGTGGGTGGGCGGGTGGTGTGAAATCTCTGAGATGGCATTAAGCACAGTGTGCCATGCTGAGAACGCAAGTTCCCTTTCCTCTCTGTCAGGCTCACTTCAACAGAGAGAGCCTTGGGTCGGTGCTGATCTGTCTTTAACACCTGCTAATATCCCTACCCAGAGAGTAGGTTCAGGCTCTGTGAAAAAGACACCCCCTTCTTGTTTCCCTTGTATAAATGCCTACCACCTATAACAAGCAATACCAGTTTTCTAGCTGCGATAGGCTAAGACCTTTTTTCCAATTTAAAAATAAATCTAATAAAAATAAACTAATAAAAACAATTTTTTAAGGCCAGGCACAGTGGCTCATGCCTATAATCCCAGCACTTTGGGAGGCTCGGGCAAGAAGATCTCTCATGACCAGGAGTTCAAGCCCAACCTGGGCAACATAGTGAGACCCTATTTCTAAAAATAAATAATTTTTTTTTTTTTTTTAGTTGGAGTCTCACTCTGTCGCCCAAACTGGAGTGCAGTGGCCGCTCCCAGCCACCACAGCCTCGACCTGCTGGGCTCCTGCGATCCTTCCGCCTCAGCCTTCCAAGTAGCTGGAACTACAGGCGTGCGCTACCATGCCTGGCTAATTTTTTTTGATTTATTGTAGAGATGAGGTGTCACCAAGTTGCCCAGCCAAGTCTCGAACCCGCGGGCTCAGGCAATTCACTCACCTCAGCCTCCCAAGGTGTGGGATTACAGGCTGAGCCACCGAGCCTGGCTAAAGTAAATAATTTTTTAAAGAAAATATTAACAAATAGCCACTTGGTTTGTACAAGGCATTGGCACAATTCATTAGAGGAAAATTGTCCTTTTTTTTTTTTGAGTCAGAGTCTCACTCTGTTACCCAGACTGGAGTTCAGTGGCACACTCACGGCCACTGCAGCCTCGACCTGCTGGGCTCAGGTGATCCTTCTGCCTCAGCCTTACAAGTACTGGAACTACAGGTACCTGCCACCATGCCCGGCTAATTTTTTGATTTATTGTAGAGACAAGGTCTTGTGCCAAGTTGCCCAGGCTGGTCTTGAACCCCTGGACTTGCAATCATCTCACCTCCACCTCCCAAAGTGCTGGGATTAGTGAGCCACCACACTTAGCTGAAAATGATCTTTTCAAAAAACTGCCCATGGCCAGGCATGGTGGCTCATGCCTGTAATCCCAGCACTTTGGAAGGCCAAGGCGGGAGGATTGCTTGAGCTCAGGAGTTTGAGACCAGCCTGGGCAACATAAGGATACCCCTGACTCTACAAAAAGTGAAAAATCAGCCAGCTGTGGTGCCATGCACCTGTAGTCCCACCTACTCAGAAAGCTGAGATGGGAGGATTGCTTGAGACCATGAGTTCAAGGCTGCGGTAAGTTATGATCTCACCACTGTACTCCCACCTGGGTGACAAAGTGATACCTTGTCTCTAAAAACTAAACAACACAGCCCACTTCAGTACTCGTGGGGAAAAAAATGAATCTCAACCCCTACCTTGTAACACCCATGGAAATTAATTCAAGACCTAAATTAGAAAGGTAAATTATAAAGCTTCTAAGAGAAGACAAGGCATGACTTCAGCAAGGCATGTAGAGAGCTACTCACCAAAAAGAAAACAGTGGATAAACACAATATAAAGGCAGGGCAGGGTGGTTCACATCTATAATCCCCGTGCTTTAGGAGGCCAAGACAGAAGGATGGCTTGAGTCCAGAAGTTCAAGACCAGCCTGGGGCCGGACACAGTGGCTCACACCTGTAATCCCAACATTTTGGGAGGCCTAGGCAAGAAGATTGCCTGAGCCCAGGGGTTCGAAACCAGCCTGGGCAACATGGTGAGACCCTGTCTCTACCATAAATCAAAAAATTAGCCGGGCCTGGTGACAGGTGCTTATAGTTCCAGCCACTTGGAAGACTGAGGTAGAAGGATTGCCTGAGCCCAGCAGGTCGAGGCTGCAGTGGCTGTGATTGTGCCACTGCACTGCAGCCTGGGTGATAGCCGAGAGTGGAAGGAGGCGATGGTGAGGGTACTGCTGGGCATGTGGAGAAGCGCCCACCTCAGCCCAGCCACTCTCTGGATGCCCCAAAGAGGGGCAGAGTGTGTCCAAAATTAAAACAACAACTAGGACCCAAGCCAGGGAACCTGGAAGATGGAGGCCTGGGACCTGCCCAGCCCCACCAGCTCCTCCCCCCACAAGGCCCACCTGTGTCAGATGCTGCTCAGAGGCAAAGCCAAGGCCATAGACGGTGTTGGCGCGACTGTCCGCCCACTGCCCGAACTTCTGGGAGGTTTTGGTAAAGGTCATGTTGGGGGTGACAGTGCTGTTGATGATGGCCTGGCGGGGAGGGGGCAAAGTTCAAGGTTGACAGGACCGGTAATAGCAAACATGGCTGAGGCAAGAGGATGCTTGAGCCAGGAGTCTGAGACCAGCCTGGGCAACATAGCGAGACACGCATCTCTGTAAAAATTATTTTAAATGAGCCAGGTGTGGGGGCACCTGTAGACCCAGTTACTCGGGAGGCTGAGGCAGGAGGATCACTCGAATCTAGGAGTTGGAGTGAGCCAAGATCACGTCACTTCACTCCAGCCTGGATGACAGAGCAAAACTCTATCTCAAAAAAAAAAAAAATTCCATAAAGCCCCCAGGTATCAACTTGTTTTAGGGTCTCAAGGTCCTTGCTCTGAGCTATTTCAAGAGGCAGAAAGACTGAGGTCCAGGAAGGCTGGGGTTTCCCACCCCCAGAGGCACACAGCAAGGCAGCCCCCAGATCCAGGCCCACCGCCAGGACCTCCGTGCCTAGGCCCCCTCCAGACCCTGCTGGACCTTGGCGCCCCCGATGCTGATGATGCGGTAGACATTGCGGGTGGCATCGTAGAAGTAGGAGACTGTGAGGGCGTGCTTGCCCGCTGGGATCCAATTGCGCTTGGTGGTTGGGTCAATCTGGAACACATGCGCCCGTGTGCTGAAGATGGGTTGCTCCCTGCGTGGGGAGAGGGTGTCAGAAGAGGCCAGAGCCCGGCTAGGAAGCTCAGGGCCAGGCAGGGCAAGGCAGGAGCTCACCTGGCTGTGGACATTGGTCAGGCTGGGCTGGACGGGCTCTAAAGGGCAGCCAGAGGGGTAGCAGGAGCTGCGGCTTTGGCCCCTGGGGAGAGAGGGGGCCTGTGAGTGTCCCTTCAGCTGAGGAAGGCCAGGCCGGCCCCATCTCAGGCCCCACCACCAGGTGCACCATTCACAAAACTTCAATCAAAAAGGCAAGAGAAGGCCAGGCGTGGTGCCTCTGGCTTGTAATCCTAGCACTTTGGGAGGCCGATGGGGGAGGATCGCTGGAGCCCAGGAGTTTGAGACTAGCCTGGGCAACACAGCAGGACCCCATCTCCACAAAATAAAAATTCAGCCGAGCATGGTGGTGCGTGTAGTCCCAGCTCCTCAAGAGGCTGAGGTAGGAGGGCTGGCCGAGCCCAGGAGGTCAGGGCTGCAGTGAGCCATGACTGCGCCACTGCACTCGAAAAAGCAAGAGAATCCTTTTAGATCACTCAGAGCAAGAGGACCCCCTCCTTCTTCATCTGGGGCCGTCCAGGAACACCCTGAGCAGGAGACGGCGCTCGGAGAGGAGCCAGGCGGCCCCCGACATCGCAACGTGACCCCTCACTGCCCTGGTGATCGGACCGGCGGGGACGCTCCCTCCATCCACGGGCCGGGCCTCGGAGGCCGCGGCCAACGCCGTTCTGCAGTTTGCCACATCCACCCGCGACGCCCCGAAGCAGGGCCTTCCGTCCCGAAGCGGGGCGTCGACAAGAGCTCACAGGGAGGCCAGTTCCTCGCGAAACCCTCAGAGGGACCCCTCGGCTCCCGCCCTGGGGCGGAGGCACCCCTCGGAGTCAGCCCAAATCCCCAGGGAGCCCCCGGCCTTGTGAAGACACGACACAGGAGCCGGCAGGCCCCGAGCACGTCGCGGGGGCGGGGCAGAACCCAGGACCGGGACGCGGCTCCGACCTCCGTCCAGGCACGCGCTGCGGGGGGACGTCCTGCTCCTTCCCCGGGCCCCCAAGCGTGCATGAGCAG
>NW_007033879.1:27467-31172 GCF_000164805.1 Carlito syrichta
GAGGGTCCCGGCGTCCGAGGGCCGAGGGAACGTCGGCGCCCTGCTCCCGCGAGCAGGCGTGTCGCCTGGCACTCCTGTCCCCTCGGGTCGCGGGGAGCCCCCTTCCCACGCCCGCAGGGAGAGGGCCCCTGGCAGCCCGAGGCCGCCCACAAGCCCCACGCGCCGGCCCTGTTGCCACCCTTTCCGGCACCTCCGACGTCACACAGTGCCAGCGGTCTGGACGGTGGCGCCTCGCAGCGAGGCCTGCGTGCCCCGAAGCTCGGGCCTGGCCACTGGGCTGCCCAGCAGCCTCAGAAGCCTCCGCCGGGCATCCGAGACCTGGCTCCTGCCTCCTCCTCCTCCCGGATTTCGGTTTCCCCTAACGGGAGCCGTGCGCCCCAGCTGCGCGCCCCCATCCCGTCACCTGCAGGCGACCTCTGGGTCGTGCTGTCTCCTCCCGAGGAGTCTTCCTCCCTCCAGGCCGTGGCCCCCGCTCTTCTGCCACCGGGGCCGGCCTGAGATGCAGGCGTCCTCGTGCTTCCCGGCGCGGGGCCGCTGCCCGCCCCTCCTCCAGGAAGCCTCTCTGACTGCCCCGGGCGCGGAAGGTGTCCTGCCGTCCCCTGCCCCACATCCCAGTTCCCTTTCGTGACTTTGTTTCCTGGCTTTGGCAGGAACTGGTCCAAGCGCTCCCGTAGGCGGGCCCATCCTGAAGCCCTTCTGACCCAGCGCGGGAACGGCTGCTCATCCTAGCGGGGGAAACCGAGGCAGAGACTCATCCCGGCCAGGGAAATGGAGGCTCAGCCTTCTCCCAACTGGGGAGACCGAGGCAGAGACTCATCCCAGCCAGGGAGACTAAGGTCCAGACTTGGTTTCCCCGGCTGCTCTCACTTCGCGAGACATCTGCACAAGGGAAGGATTTGGCTTTCGTTCTCAGGCCTGAAGCCACGAACGCTCGAACACTGTGGGGAACAAAGAAAATACCGTCTGTTCTGTGCAAAGAGTGACTTTTCCTTATTACCAACAAAACAATTTTTTAAAAAATAAGTTTTTTGGAAAGGTGCTGGCAGGGCTGAGGCTTCTGTAAGTCGCTCTGAGTGTGCAGGGCTGGCCCTGCGGCTTGTCCACGGGTGGCCAGACCAGGGGCCCAGGCTGCTTCTGAGAGAGCCAAGCGCTGAGTCCCCTCGGGAAGGGGCTGGGATGAGGCCGGCCCCAGGCCCCATCAGGGCAGAGGGTGTGGCTTCCTCCGTCCTGGGCCTCAGTCTTCCCCACTGGAGTGTGGGCGGATGCTGGACGGGCTGGAGGTGGGGGCAGGGAGGGCAGGAAGGCTCCGGTGGCTCCTCCGTCCCCTGGGCGTAGAAAGGTCCTGGCCTTGAGTTGTCTCTTCCCAGAGCCTGGGGACGTCCTGGCAGGAGGGCAGCGGCCACCACCCTGAGACGGCTTGCTAGAAGTGGGCACTTTCTCTGGGGGCTGAGAAATGGCATGCGGGAATGAGCTTCCCGTCCAAGGAGGGACCAAGCAGGGGCCAGAGCCGCTCCTTCGGTGCTAGGGATGCTCCCTTTACAGAATGGCTCTTAGGGGTCAGGCTCTGGGTCTCTGCCTGGTTACATCTGACCCAACCTTGGGACTGAAGTCAAAGTGTCTCTCCTCTCCAGAGAGTCCCAACAGGGCGGGGGCAGTCCAGTTCCTCCTCCCTAAAGTTGGGTGCCCAGCCTCCCAGTTCAGGTCCTGATGACTCTTTCAGATTTGGTGCTGGCCTCTTACACTGCTCTGCCCCAGCACCCAGAACAAGCCCAACCTGCAACAGTCTCCATGAGTGCTTTCAGAAACAGGGGATCCCCAGGCTCCAGCTTTCCACCTCAGTGGCCTCTGGAGTCACATGAGCCAGGGAGTGAATCCCAGGCCTGCCTCTTACTAGCAGTGTGACCCTGAAGAAGTCATTTTCCCTCTCTGTGCCTCAGTTTCCCCATCCATAAAATGGGCATATGAATGGTACCCACTTCTGAGGTTTTCTGCGAGGATCTAGTGAGGTTTTTTGTTTTTGTTTTTGTTTTTTTTGAGTTGGAGTCTCACTCTGTCACCCAGATTGGAGTGCATTGGCCACTCCTGGCCACCGCAGCCTCAACCTGCTGGGCTCCAGCGATCCTTCCGCCTCAGCCTTCCAAGCAGCTGGAACTACAGGCGCGCACTACCACGCCTGGCTGATTTTTTGATTTATTGTAGAGATGAGGTCTCACCAAGGTGCCCAGGCGGGTCTTGAACCCGTGGGCTCAGGCAATCCACTCACCTCAGCCTCCCAAAGGCGCGGGATTACAGGCTGAGCCACCGAGCTCGGCTTTTTTTTTTTTTGAGTTAGAGTCTCACTCTGTCGCCGAGGCTGGCGTGCAGTGGCACACTAACAGCCATGGCAGCCTCGACCTGGTGGGCTGAAGTGATCCTTCCACCTTAACCTTCCAAGTAGCTGAAACCACTGGCACACGCCACCATGCCCGGTTAATGTTTTAATTTATTGTAGAGACAAGGTCTTGCCAAGTTGTCTGGGCTGGTCTCGAACCCTTGGGCTCAGGCAATCCTCTCGCCTCCACCTACCAAAGTGCTGGGATGACAGGCATGAGCCACCATGCCCAGCCATAAACATGACATTTATTTTAGTATGTGGATTTGATCTCATGATTTTCTTTTTCAGGAGTTGAAGGACCCTCACAAAGCATGAACTCTTAAGGAAATGGGTCCAACCTGGCATGATCTCCTCTAAATCTTTAGCTTCTGGCCCCTCATCTGCCTCCAGTGCTTCCTTCTCCCTATCCCCCAGTCATAGTTAGTTGGGTCAACCTCCAGATCATAGCCTCCTTGCAAACTCCTCCTATTCATCCCTCAAAACCCCACCTCCAATCTCCTCTCCAAGATGCCCTCCTCCCTCCTCTTCCTCTATACCCTCTCCAGTCTCCTGGCCCAGCCCTGACCCCATAGGGCTGGCAGTGTCTGTGGCCTGCTCTGACTCTCTCAGGCTGAGTGCCCCTTTAGAGCTGAGGATTGAGGTTTCCATAGGGTTTTTCATTTGCCAGCACAGGGTGGACACATGGGGATCAGGCAAAGGGGAGTTTGATGACAACAATATTCTGTTGCTCTTTCATCATTTGCAGGAGACCCCTGCCTTACATTCAGAACTTGGCGTCTGCCTAAGGCCAAAGTTAATTCACTCGGCACACAGTTCCCAGAAACCACGGAGCCAGGCTCCCTCCGGCCCAGGCAGGAAGGGGTCAGGGGAGGGGTCCTGCCCTGGGCTGTGGACTTGAGGGCCCGGGACCTGGGTGGGTTGGGGATTGGAAAAGGCAATGACCCAGGCCCCTCCAAGCACCAATCCCAAACCCAAGGTTCAGTTCCCGCAGACCTAATTACCCTAATTTGCCACATGCGCTAATTACCTCCGGGGCGCCAGGTGGCTGGGCGGGGCTGCCCCATTTTCAGAGGTAGGTCGGGGCCCGATTATTTTTGGCTGCATCGTCCTTGAAGGCTCTGACATCCACCCACGTGAAGGGCAGAAAGTGGGGCGGAGAAGTTGCGGCCACATCAGGAAAATGCTGGGGGACTGGGGCGCCAGGTGGCCTTGGAGCAGGGGGGCTTGGGCCCGAGGCCTAAGGGTCTTTGGCTCCCAACCAGAGGCATAAAACTCTGGAGGGTCTGAGAAGCTTCATGATGAATCAGTCTGAAGGCTATATATATATATAT
>NW_007033879.1:31352-31911 GCF_000164805.1 Carlito syrichta
CCAGGCGGGTCTCGAACCCATGGGCTCAGGCAATCCACTCACCTCAGCCTCCCAAAGCACCGGATTACAGGCTGAGCCACCAAGCCCGGCTAGGATATATATTTTTTAATTGATTCGGGGTCTCTGCCTCCCAAGCTGGAGTGTAGTGGCACAATCACATCCACCAAAGCCACCAACTGCTGAGTTCAGGCAATCCTCCCTCCTCAGTAGCTGGGACTATGGACTCAACCACCATGCCCAGCTAATTTTTCTATTTTTCGTAGAGATGTTGCCCGGGCTGGTTTCGAACCCCTGGGCTCAGGCAATCCTCCCCCTCGGCCTCCCAAAGTGCTGAGATGACAGGTGTGGGCCAGGCACCGGGCCTGAAGGTGTCTTTCGCGTCACGCCATTGAGGGAAGAGGGGCTGAGGTGGGGGCGGGGTTGCAGCCAGGCCCGGGTTCAAATCCCTACTCCGCCAGCCTGCTGTGTGCGCCTAAGCTCTCTCCCGAGGCAGGAGATAAGCATCGTCATTCCCGCAGGCCACCCTGGGGCTAGGGCCGCGGCACCGGCCGAGGGCCTG
>NW_007033879.1:32642-35759 GCF_000164805.1 Carlito syrichta
CGGCCCCACCTCGAAGCCCAGCGAGGCCCGGAGCCCCAGCTGGCTCTGAGACGCCCTCCGCCGAAGCCTTCCCAGCTCCTCCTCCTGACTGCCCACCCCGACTCCCCAGGACGAGTGTGTCCGTGTCTGGCTCAGCCTCCACCCCAGAGCCTCAGAGTCCCGGCTCAGGCCTCCCGGGGGCCCCATGGATGTCCATTGTTGGGGCGCGCGGTGAGTCCCCGGGGAGGAAGACGCTCCCTGCGGCGGCCCCGGGCAGGACCCCATGGGCGACCTCGCCGGCCTGACCTTTCATCTCACTTTCCTAGAAGAGGAAACTCGCCGGCCTGACCTTTCATCTCACTTTCCTAGAAGAGGAAACGGCGGGGCACAGTGGCTCACATTTGTCATCCCAGCACTTTGGGAGGCGGGGGCGGGAGGATGGCCTGAGTCCAGTGGTTCGAGACCAGCCTGGGCAACGTGGCGAGAACTTCGTCTCTACAGTAAGTCAAAAAACTGGCTGGGTGTGATGGCGCACGCTGTGGTTACAGCTACTGGGAAAGCTGAGGCGGAGAGATCGCCTGAGCCCAGCAAGTCGAGGCTGCAGTGGCCGTAAGCCCAGCCTGGGCAAGAGAGTGAGACTCCAAATATATATATATAATATTTCTAAAAATTTTTTTGAAATATATATATCATATATATGTAGAAGAGGAAACTGTGGTTCAGGAAGCTTAAGTCAGCTCCCCAAAATGTCAGCAGATAGGAGAGGCTGGACTCTGTCGCCTGTGGAGCCCTGTTTACCAGGGGTGGGGAGCAGGGGGGCGGGCTCGTTCACCCACAGATAGACGCGGTGCCCTTGGGGATGAGACTCTAGAGGTTCAACAGCCAGTCGCTGTGGACACTGGGGCCCTCCCGGGGCCTCAGTTTGCTTCTCTGTAAAATGAGACTTGGTCATCATTAGCACAAGCTTACTTCATTTTACTGTCTAGAGACAGGGTCTTGTTGTGTTGTCCAGGCTTGAGTGCAATGGTGCAATCATAGCTTGCTGCAACTTTGACCTCCTGGGCTCAGGTGATCCTCCCACCTCAACCTCCCAAGTAGCTGGGGCTACAGGCACCACCACACTTGGCTTTTTAATTTTTTTTTTTTTTTTTGAGTCGGAGTCTCACTCTGTCGCCCAGAGTGGAGTGCAGTGGCCGCTCCCGGCCACCGCAGCCTCGACCTGCTGGACTCCGGCGATCCTTCCGCCTCAGCCTTCCGAGTAGCTGGAACTACAGGCACGCGCCACCATGCCCGGCTGATTTTTTGATTTATTGTGGAGATGAGGTCTCGCCAAGTTGGCCAGGGGGTTCTCGAACCCGCGGGCTCAGGCAATCCACTCACCTCGGCCTCCCAAAGTGCTGGGATTACAGGCTGAGCCACTGAGCCCGGCTTTTTTCTTTTTTGAGTCAGAATCTAACTCTGTCGCCCAAGCTGGAGTGCAGTAGCACGCTGATGGCCACTGCAGCGTCAACCTGCTGGGCTCAGGTGATCCTTCTGCCTCAGCCTTCCAAGTAGCTGGAACCACAGGTGTTTGCCACCATACCCAGCTCATTTTTTGATTTATTATAGAGATGAGGTCTCGCCAAGGGGCCCAGGCTGGTCTTGAACCTTTGGGCTCAGGCAGTCCTCTTGACTTCACCTCCCAAAGTGCTGGGATGACAGGTGTGAGCCACCGCATCCAGCTTCTCTTTCTTTCTTAGTTGAGGTCTCACTCTGTCATCCAGGTTGGGGTATAGTGGTACAAGTATAGCTCACTCAACCTCCTTGGCCCAAGGGCTCCTCCCATCTCAGCCTCCTGAATAACTGGAACTACAGGCGCCGTCACACCTGGCTAATTTTTTATTCTACATTTTGTAGAGACAGGCTCTTGCTATGTTGCCCAATATGGTCTTGAACTCCTGGGTGCCTGCGATCCTCCTGCCTCAGCCTCTCAAAAGCGCTGAAATTACAGGCATGGCCACCAAGCTTGGCCACTATGATTATTTATTTAAGGATGCACTAAAGCCTGGGGGCTCGGCCCCTCCCAGGGCCTCAGGGAGGAAGTCTATCTCCAAGCGCCCCTTCCTGCCCACGCCTGTCTTCCTGTCTCCCATGAGGTCTAGGATGTGGACCTGAGGGAGGCCACATGGAAAGGGCATCCCTGGAGGAAATAGAAAGAGTCACACATTGGGCACCAACTGCATAAACAAGGGAGAACTACCCAGGAGCCTGGGTTCGAATCCTCATTCAGCTGGGACGCCTCCGAGCAGCGACCACCCCCTCCAAGCACGTGGTTCCTCCTGTGGAAGGCATCCATGGCTGGTCCTCGTTTGCATTCACTTGGCACTGGATAAATGCTTACGATGAAGGCAGTGGGCCAGCACAGACCACGTGACTGGCAGGACCCGGTGCAAAAGGAGCTTGCAGGGACCCTTGTGAGAACATTTTCAAGAGGCTGGCGCAGTGGCTCACTCCTGTAATCCTGGCACATTGGGAGGCTGAGGTGGGAGGACTGCTTGAGTCCAGGAGTTTGAGACCAGTCTGGGCAACATAGTGAGACTGTGTCTCTAAAAAAAATAAAAATAATATAAAATAAAAATAAGCCTGGTGTGATGGTGTGCACCTGTAGTCCCAGCTTGAGCCTAGGAGTTCAAGGCTGTCGTGAGCTGTGACCATGCCACTGCACTCCAGCCTCTGCCACAGAGTGAGATCCGGACTCCAAAAAGAAAAAAAGGAAAGAAAATTATTAAGAGCTCTGAGACAGCCGGACATGGTAGCTCACACCTTTCATCTCAGCACTTTGGGAGGCAGAGGTGAGAGGATTGCCTGAGCCCAGGGGTTCGAGACCAGCCTGGGCAACTTGGCGAGATCCCATCTCTACAATAAGTCAAAAAATTAGCCGGTTGTGGTGGCACATGCCTGTAGTTCCAGCTACTTGGAAAGCTGAGGCGGAAGGATCACCCCAGTCCAGCAGGCCGAGGCCACGGTGGCCATGAAAATGCCACTGAACTCCAGCCTGGAGTGAGACTCCTACTCAAAAAAAAAAAAAAAGTGAACGACAGTGACAGGGGGGCCAGGAAGGACAGGGGACGTATGTACACACACTTCTTTTTTTTTTTT
>NW_007033879.1:35799-39084 GCF_000164805.1 Carlito syrichta
TATTGTAGAGATGAGGTCTCGCCAAGTTGCCCAAGTGGGTCTCGAACCCGCAGGCTCAGACAATCTACTCACTTCAGCCTCCCAAAGTGCTGGGATTACAGGCTGAGCCACCGAGCCTGGCTATGCACACACTTCTTAACGGATACAGTGTTACATGTTTTCTTTTCCGATTGCCCAAGGAATATGTGCTCACTGTAAAAACAGCTTAAGAGCTGGGCACAGTGGCTCACACATGTAATTCCAGCAATTTGGGAGGCTGAGGCAGGAGGATTTCTTGAGCCCGGGAATTTGAGACCAGCCTGGGCAACATAGTGAGACCCCGTTTGTACAAAAATTCAAAAAATTGACCAGGCATGCTAGTAGTGTAATCCCAGCTACTCAGAGTCTGAGGTGGGAGGATCACCTTACTACAGGAGTTGGAGACTGAATCATATATTTTCAACGTTTCTGATACCACCTTCCATGCAAGGACCTCACTCTGCTCCCAGCAGTGACAGGGGAATGTGTCCATTTCTCTAAATGTCTGACATTTGCAAGTATTAGAGTGAGCTGTGATCACTCTACTGCCTGCCACCCTGGGTGACACCGTGAGAACCACTCAAGAGAAAGTTTCAGAAAACATAGATACTTGTTACATAAATAACCTAAGTAGGTTCTTTGTCCCGGCAATTAATTCCCTCAATGGATTTTTATTCCGTATTTACCGTATTTACTTTGTGCCTGGCACTCACTGGTAAATTTTAAAACACTGGCACAAAGCCGGGCTCGGTGGCTCAGCCTGTAATCCCTGCACTTTGGGAGGCTGAGGTGAGTGGATTGCCTGAGCCCGCGGGTTTGAGACCCATCTGGGCAACTTGGCGAGAACTCATCTCTACAATAAATCAAAAAATTAGCCAGGCGTGGTAGCACGCGCCTGTAGTTCCAGCTGCTTGGAAGGCGGAGGCGGAAGGACTGCCGGAGACCAGCAGGTCAAGGCTGCGGTGGCCGGGAGCGGCCACTGCACTCCAGTCTGGGCGACAGAGTGAGACTCCAACTCAAAAAAAATAAAAAATAAAACACTGGCACAGAAACTAACCAAGTTCAGCCACCATCCCTGCCCTTGGCCTTGGCTGACACACACCAGGTGCTCGTAAATATCTGTTGAGTGAATGAAACTTTAAAAATAAATCAATGCCCCAAAATAACTGTTACTAACATGATAGTCTATTTCCATCTAGCTTTTGTCTTTCTTTTTCTTTTCTTAGCCAAAATGGAATGATAGACCAAGTTCCAGTCTTCCCTCTTGAGCTGAGAGGCTCAGCTTCTTCCATCTTGAAGATTTGCTATGATTTATCATAAAGAGCCCCTACAGTGGGACTCCTAGGACACTCTCTGGGAACAGCCTAACAAGTGGAATCACATATTTTCTTTCTTTGTTTCTCTCTCTCTCTCTCTTTCTCTCTGTCTCTCTTTGTTTCTTTGTCTCTCTGTCTTTCTCTTTTAATTTGTTATTTTAAAGATGTGGGGTACAATTCAGGGTTAGGAATACAAATGTTCCTTATGCAGGTACCCTTGTTGATGAGGTGTGCCCCTGTCCGGTTTTCCACTCTCTCTCTCTCTTTCTTTAAAGTCAGAGTTTCACTCTGTTGTCTGGGCTGAAGTACAATGTCATGATCACAGCTCACCACAGCCTTGACCTCTTGGACTCAGGTGATCCTCTCACCTTGGCCTCCCAAGCAGCTGGGACTATAGGTGCACATCACCATGCCTGGCTTTTTTTTTTTTGAGTTGGAGTCTCACTCTGTCACCCAGGCCGGAATGCAGTGGCTGCTCCCAGTCACCGCAGCCTCGACCTGCTGGGCTCCGGCAATCCTTCCGCCTCAACCTTCCAAGTAATCAGAAATACAGACGTGCGCTACCACACTCGGCTAATTTTTAATTTTTATTGTAGAGATGAGGTCTCGCCAAGTTGCCTGGGCTGGCCTCAAACCCGCAGGCTCAGGCAATCCATTCTCTTTGGCCTTCCAAAGTGCTGGGATGACTGGCTGAGCCACTGAACCTGGCCATGCCTGGCTTTTAAAAAATATTTTTTAGCCGGGCTCGGTGGCTCAGCCTGTCATCCCAGCACTTTGGGAGGCTGAGGTAAGTGAATTGCATGAGCCCACGGGTTTGAGACCTCATCTCTACAATAAATTAAAAAATCAGCTGGGCGTGGTAGCATGCGCCTGTAGTTCCAGCTACTTGGAAGGCTGAGGCAGAAGGATCGCCGGAGCCCAGCGGGTCGAGGCTGCGGTGGCCAGGAGCGTGCCACTGCCCTCCAGTCTGGGCGACAGAGTGAGACTCCGACTCAAAAAACAAAAAACAAACAAACAAAAAAAAATTTTTTTGTAGAGACTAGGTCTCACTGTGTTGACCAGGCTGGTCTCAAACTCCCAGGCTCAAGCAACCCTGACACCTCGGCCTCCCAGAGTGATGGGATGACAGGCATGTGCCACCACATGTGGCCCCTTGTCTCTCTTTCTTCCATTTTTCTTAGAGACAAGGTCTTGCTCTGCAGCTCAGTCTGGACCGCAGTGGTATGATCCTAGCTCACTGCAGCCTTGAACTCCTGGGCTCAGGAGAGTCACATGTTTCCAATGCTTCTGATAGATACTTAGAGCCACACTCCCTTCTGTGTGGGGGACCTCACTCTGCTCCCAGCAGCGACTGGTGAGTGCACCTGTTTCTCTGAACATCTGACATTTGCGAATAAGTATTAGAGACATTTGCTTTGCAAAATGTGGATTAAAATCAAAGGCCCGGCCAGGAGCGGTGGTTCACACCTATAATCCCAGCACTTTGGGAGGCTGGGACTATAGGCGCGAGCCACCACACCCAGCTAACCAAACATTTATTGAGCGCCGGCAGTATGCTGAGTGCTCAACCCGCGTCCTCAAAGTTTCTCTTCCCAACAGCCCACTAGGAGTGGGCAGACCCAGGCACAGATCATTGCAGGCATTCGCCCAGGGTCTCACAGCCGGGAAAGAAGAAGCTGACCTCCTGGAGGAGGGGGCTCGACTTGCGCTCACTGTTCAAAGGGGAAAGCTGAGGTTCAGCTGAGAGGTGAAGTGACATGCCGGGGTCACACAGCAAAGGCATGCAGAGGCGGGTTTGGGGAGAGGCTTTTATTCCCGTATGAAAGAACAATGTGAGGCCCAAAGGTCAGCGCGCAGCCCGAGTCCACACCGCCGCCAATCTCGAACTGTGGACTTGAATCCCGGACGCGCCTGGCGGGCGGGGCGGGGGCGTCTCCAGGAGCCTCTCAGG
>NW_007033880.1:0-21536 GCF_000164805.1 Carlito syrichta
CCTTCCGAGTAGCCGGATTACAGGCACGCGCTAACACGCCCGGCTGATTTTTGATTTATGTAGAGATGAGGTCTCGCTGCCCAGGTGTGTCTCGAACCCGCGGGCTCAGGCAATCCACTCACCTCAGCCTCCCAAAGGCGTGGGATTACAAGCTGAGCCACTGAGCCCGGCTGGATTTTTCTTCTATTTTGTTTCTCCCAGTTTGGCATTACATTATTGAAAATTCTATGATTTTCCCATGGGGAGTTGCCAGACTTATTAAATAAAAATACATGACATAGTTTGGAATTCAGATTTTCAAAATGATTTTTGCTGTATGTTAAAGGCAACTATTATTTGTTTAGTTCTGGCAGCTGGGATAAATTTCCAAAGATATAATGATACTCTCCTTGTCAACCCTAATCTATGGGAACCATAATCTTTTCTCATCCATGCTCAGCACTGATGCCCTCAAAAATCTCATCAGAGAAATACACCAGTTGATGATCCAGAATATCAAGTCTTTTTCAATATGTGATGGTCATTTACAGAGTGAGGAGGATAAATTGGAGAGCACAAAACATCTATGACTTACAAAATATACAATTTTTAATGGTTATTTAATCTAATTATTTAGTCTGTCTCTTTTTGATATATGGCTTATAATATATGGGTTTTAATAATAAAATTATATAGACATCTAGTTAGTAAATCATTATATATTTATAAACATACACAATCAGCCATGATCAAATATCTTTGAATTGGCACTGGAGTATGATCCTTAAAAGTTGGAAACCAGCTGGGCTCGGTGGCTCAGCCTGTAATCCTGTGCTTTGGAAGGCTGAGGTGAGTGGATTACCTGGTTCCGCGGGTTTGAGACCCGTCTGGGCAACTTAGCGAGACCTCATCTCTACAATAAATAAAAAAATTTAGACCGGCATGGTAGTGCGTGCCTGTAGTTCCAGCTACTCAGAAGGCTGAGGCGGAAGGATCGCCGGAGCCCAGCAGGTCAAGGCTGTGGTGGCCGGAAGCGTGCCACTGCACTCCAGTGTGGGTGACAGAGTGAGACTCCAGCTCAAAAACAAAACAAAACAAAAGTTGGAAACCATTAAATCATTTAATTCAATGTTATCCTGGTTCTTCTACTGATTCCAAGCTGACAGTAGAACCCAAATGTGCTGATGGTGCAGATTCATGTTAGTGAGTTAGTGTTTGGTTCTCACAGTTAAGAAAAATGTGTTCCCTTTACCAGATTAAGCTTTCTACAAGATTAAGATTTTGCACGACTTATTATAGAAAGCTTAATCTAGTAACTAACCATTTAATCAGTTATAATCTCTCTATTTTAAATCACTATTTAATTCCAACTAAATAACCATTTGTTCAACTATACAATGTCTCCTTTATAAAATCATATGTACCAGATGGTTTTAGAACAATTTTCTAGCTCATTCATTAATTTTTGATCTTTACCCAGAAATACCAATTGTCAACATTTCTGCATTGCCTTACATATTTTTATTTATGGAATAGTTTAGTGATAAGTAATTTTGAAAATATAGTTGGACACACTTTTTTTTTTTGATTTGGAGTCTCACTCTGTCACCCAGACTGTAGTGCACTGGCCACTCTCGACCACTGCAGCCTCGACCTGCTGGGCTCCGGTGATCCTTCCGCTCAACCTTCCAACCTGGAACTACAGGTGTGCGCTACCACACCTGGTTCATTTTGATTTATTGTAGAGATGAGGTCTCGCCAAGTTGCCCAGGCGGGTCTCGAACCCGCGGGCTCAGGCAATCCACTCACCTCAGCCTCCCAAAGGCGAGGGATTACAGGCTGAGCCACCCAGCCCAGCTACACTTTTTTTTTTTGAGTTGAAGTCTCACTCTTGTTGCCCAGGCTGGAGTGCAGTGGCACACTCACAGCCACTGCAGCCTTGACCACCTGGGGTTAGGTGATCTGAAACGAGCTAAATCAGTTAATAAAATCAAATCACTAGCAAAATAATAGTGTCAACCAGCTTACTCCATTTTGTGTAAAGCTTCCATCTTAGTTGCCTGCCTTACCTAAGAATCACCCCTCAGTGCCTGCCTATGATTACAGTAATGTTCCCATGACCATAGACCCCCAGCTTTGTCTCCTTTGGGCAGCTCGTGCTCACCATTTCCTGTTGATTGTTACAAAACTCCTTAGCCATAAGTTCCATGTAATTGTATGCTTTGTTAACTGAAATCAAATGTTACGCTTTGCAAAACCCCATTGTTACATTTTCATATTTTGTTCTTATATTTTGTTAATGACCTAGCCAAGGTAACACCATTGTGTAATGATTTTTCTACCTTATCTCTAAGTAACTACCTTAAACTATACCTTGTTGGAAGAACTCCAGGGACTTTCTGGGCACCAGCTATACCTAGGACATGAAATTAATCAAAAGTTCCCATTTTGGTTGCCAAGTTGTTAGCTAATATTTGCTATGGTCACTAAGTTGCTATGTAGCCAATACTGCAAAATTTACCTATAAAAGTTTGTCACAAACTGCACTAGTTTGTCAAGAGTTTTTTCTTGGCATTTGCCTGTTCTTGACCCGCACATGTGAATAAAAAAACTCATAATTGATTAGACTCAGCTTGCTGGTGTGACTTTTTCTCACTTACTCGGTCATAACATATCCTCCTGCGTCAGCCTTCCAAGTAGCTGGAACTACAGATGCACGCTACCATACCCAGCTAAATTGGACATGCTTTCATCTCAAAAGAATCTGAGTGAACATGATGGTTGTCCATTTTTCATTCCATAAATCTGAATTGATCTTAGCCCTGGATCATAAGTTTATAAAATAAGGATGCCTGAATCCAGGCCAAATAAGAGAGACAGTAACTGCAAAATTGATCTGTGAAACTTTACAAGATGTTCTGGCATCTGAACATTTTCCTGAGGAAAATTGTCTTTCTTATTGGAGACTAAGTCATGGTAGCATATTTCTGGAGCAAGTGAAGTCTCAGAAAAAAGATAAATATGTGACTATTTTGATGTATCCTCACAGTTGTCATAACATAGGTTAAACATAGTGTTTATCTTCTTGGTAACTGAGAGGCAGACATTAGCAATTTTGTCCTGAGATGAAGAAAGTTCACATAAGGAGTCTCTGGGATGGAAAATGAACTGGGAGAGAGCCAGCATCACTTTTAGCAATACAGTTAATTAGGGTTTGAGTAAGCAAAATAAAGTCCCTAATTTCCTCTCCCACTCCAAAAAAGATATAGATATTCTAGTTCCTAGATACCAGAAATATATTATGATTCATGGCAAAGAGAATATAAAGTTGCAGATGGGATCAAGGTTACTAATCTGTTGATTTAAAACATAAAATATCATGAACTATTACAGTGGATAGCACGAATCACAAGGGTCCAAAACCATGGAAGAATGATAAATTGTATCAAGTGGTAGATTGTGAGACTCAACTGGATATATTTTAGAATATTTTAAGGCTGGGTGCGGTGGCTGAAGCCTGTAATCCCAGCACTTTGGGAGGCCGAGGCAAGTGGATTGCCTGAGTCCAGGGGTTCGAGACCAGTCTGGGTAACTTGGTGAGATCTTGTCTCTACAGTAAATCAAAAAAAATTAGCCGGGTGTGATGGCGCCTGCCTATAGTTCCAGCTACTTGGAAGGCTGAGGCAGAAGGATCGCCTGAGCCCAGCAGGTTGAGGCTGCAGTGGCTGTGAGCATGCCACAGCCTGTGTGACAGAGTGATACTCTGACTCAAAAAAAAGAATTTTAGTGATTCTTTCTGTATTAGCATAAATTTTATTCTACTAAACTGTGCAAATAACATCTATTTTATATGCCTTTCACTTTTCAGCGCTAAATATAGAATAAGAAAACGCCAAACAATAAGGATATGATTTCTTTTTTTTTTGAGTTGGAGTATCACTCTGACACCCAGACTGGAGTGCAGTGGCCGCTCCCAGCCACCGCAGCCTTGACCTGCTGGGCTCCGGTGATCCTTCCGCCTCAGCCTTCCAAGTAGCTGGAACTACAGGCACGCGCTACCATGCCTGGCTAATTTTTGATTTATTGTAGAGATGAGGTCTCGCCAAGTTGCCCAGGCGGGTCTCGAACCTGCGGGCTCAGGCAATCCACTCACCTCAGTCTCCCAAGCGTGGGATTACAGGCTGAGCCACTGATCCCGGCTAGGATACGATTTATTAAAGGCTAGGCCAAGGTGCATTAGAACTTAGATAGTGTGTACCCTATACAAGCATTATTGTAAATATGCTGATGTTTTATATATAAATTATTTGGTTTAGAAAATAGTACAGACTGTATTATCTACAATTTATTTTAAATAGGGTTAAACAAGTTGGTCAAATAAAAATAATACAGTAATAATTTTGAACATTGATGATGTTAGGTATATTTAGATAGGCAAACTATGTTTCTTTTATAAGATGAATAAGAGATGAATATACTTTTAACTTATTTTGTTTAGCAAATGCTTTCCCCCCATTAAGCTGCCATTAGATCTCAACCAATAGCTTTCTTCTTTTCTTCTACATCTTGACATTTTTTCAGAATCACAGGCCTAAGCTCACTGACCTGATCATCTGTCATTGGCCTTTGTCCACATAGTAGGTTCCTCACTGTAGTGGATTTTTTTTTCCAGACCTGTTTGAGCCTGAATTTTCAGAATAACTTCAAATGTAAGGTTCTGTTCTGCATGCACAGGGTGATGAGAGGCCTGTCCATCTACACCACTGTCTCCTGAGCATGTTCTAGGCCATCACCATCAGCCCCAGCACCTTTTGGTTGGCCAAGTTTAAGCATAAGTTCATAAATTACATTTTCCTGGTTTTTTTTTTTTCTGCATTGTAGTCCCTCAATTTGTCATAATCATCTACACTGTTGCTTAGCCCAACGTGACCCAGTCCTACTGAATGTCAGTAAATACTGCTCAGTTTTCCCCATAAACTCCACTGTCAGGGGACTGCTTCTCACACTGACATTAATCAGAGATATCTTTTTTTTGGGAGGAATTATGCTGCTCTCAAATACATACATGGTGATTCTTCTTCTTTTTTTTTTTCAGTGGCAGCCAGTTGCATTTTATTCGCTGGTTCTCAGGTCTTGACCATGTATTTCTGCAGTGGGTACAGCCTCTCCTTCCACTGCTACTTCTTGGTCTTCAGGTCTCCTTGTGCTTGTTGAGCCAATTGCACATGGCACATGTTTTCTTAGGCTGCAGATCCATGGGCTTGTACTTCTTGCCCTTGTCGAACTTCCTGAGGTTTTCCTTCTGAGTCTGGTTAATAATGATGAGAACACAAGCAATGGATTTGCAGACAACCTGGATCTTGGAGAGCTTGGATGCCGTGCCGCCTGTCACTTTGGCAACCCGTGGCTGGGACAGCTCCATCTTCATGTCATCCAGCTGTTTCAGCAGCTCCTTCTTCTTGCCCCGAAGATCTCGGTCCTTAATCTTGGCTATTGCTGCACAAATCTCTGCTGCTGCCTGTTCTAAGGAAAAGAAAGCTAAATGGTGATTCTTTTGTCCAGCTATTAGTGGTGATCTCATCACTATCACAGTACAACAGACTTTCCCTAAGAGACTCCCCAAGGGAAAAAAAAGCTACCCAGACCATTTTGCTGCTGATGAGTTGCTCTGTGTTTATGTACTCATTGGACTTCATCTTCTCATCCTTCTCAATCCTGTTATGGGTTTATCTGTCATCTTTAGTGTCCAGAGATTTGCAGTCAACGTCTATGCCACTGTCAGTTCTTTGGTGCTAATAAAATGTGATAAAAGAATCAACAGTATTCCACAAAAAATGCAATGGAAGTACTATCCACTGTGAACTTCCAGCAGTCTTGGCCTCTGCCTCTCTCCTCCAGGAATACTGTACTTTTTCCTCTTTGATCCTGCATGTCTTCCTTGGCTGAACCTCATGTCCCTCCCTCCCTGCCTCTACAAGATCCAACGATTAGGTTTGCAAACCATCCTAGAAAATGTACTACATACCTTGTTACTGAATATCACTATGGTCACCTTCAAAGTACTTCCCTTGGGAAGCTATGCACTGACTTCAGAGTCTAGTCCACCCATCAAAGTATTTTTGTAACTCTTTTTCTGGAATGACCATCAGAGCTGTCATCATTATTTGCTGATGTCTGACAGTTAAGTTCACAAACTTGCCATGTGCATTTATGTTGGTAGCACTATATTGGAACACCCACCCTACTCACCTAATCTGGCCCCCAGTGACTTTTTCCTTTACCAGAAGATAAAAGAAATATTGAAAGAAAGACATTTGATGGCAGGACATCGAGAGTAATACAATGACAGCTCTGATGGCCACAGCAAATGTGAGCAGGTGAGGGCTCAGGAGGTGGTGGAGAGGGGGAGAGGATTGGGAGGAGGCCAGGGTCCGTTGCCTCAGCCATCAGCACTGATTCTGTCTTTGGTAGCAAAGGTGAGTGTAGAGACAGAGGAGGGCAAGAAGAAGGCAGAGCAGGAAGGGAAATCAACGGAAGGTTGGGTGGCAAAAGCAGGTTATGAGAGACAGGAGAAGGTAAATTGAAGGGATGGGGTCTTCTGGGGATAAAGTAGTTAGAGAAGTAGTAAGGAGAATCATGCAACAGGTGGCACTCAAGTCCTAGTGACAAGCTAACTTGAAAAAAGCCTGAACATATGGTACCTCAGCCCATTTCTTGTTTCTTTGGATATATAGATCAAGTAGGGGGAGAGTGCTGGCAGCTAGAGAACCTCTACCAGGCCAAACCTCTTAGTCGCCCAACTTATATTCTGACCATGCCATGTTACAGTAAAATATGAGCTGCTTGTGGGTGGATGTCTTCCTCTAGCACAAGAGCCTTGAGATTTTTTTAGGAGATACTCCAGCAGGGAATCTTTCACCATGACAGACAGAATTTCCTATGAGGAGTCCTAAAGGGAGAGAGGGATTGGTTTTGAAAGCGGTCCCTGAGAAACCAGAGAGGAAGAAAGAAGCAGAGGCTTAGAAGTTCCCCACCTCTGCTGAACATGTCATTGCTGTATAAGTTGTAAACACCCTCCTTACCTCTCTGAGATTATGCGTGCTATTCCTGCTCTCTCTGTTCCTGGTCAACCTAGTTGCAAATGTAAGTCTTTGACCTTGGGTTTCCTTCCTTCTTTCCATCCTTCCTACACCAGAAGAACACGTACATATGTTCTTATGGCTCACACATAAGAGGGATTCAAATATTTGTTGAAAAATAAATAATAAATGACTTGCACAACAGAGTAATGATGATGAAAAAATGACTTTACCTGGACAACTTGGTTTCACAAAAGCAAGTCAGGAAAAGTAGAAAAAAAGAAGCAACTTATTCATTCAATAGCAGGGGCAGCACAAGGCAAAATGGCTTAATATATGCAACAGTCCCATACCACACATTCACCGTGAACAAAAATGCCTGAAAACTTGTGGGAAAAAGTGATACCATTGAATTGAGACCCAGTGTAAGAAGATTTCTTTGAAAAACAAGCCAACAAAAGAATCAACCAACCCACCAATCAAAAAAGCTAACCACTAAGTCACATGAATGTAAGAACTGTAGGAAGGACAAAGAGGTCAGAATGGTAGGAAGGCAGCCCTTTGTTGAGATACCATACAATCACATAGAATCAAACTTTTGCAAACAGTAATTGTTATTAGCTATAATGGGATGTTACTTGAGACGGTACAACCAGAACACAGAGACTGAGCTGAAAATGCTAACTGGAAAGGTCTACAATTGGGCTGGGTAGCCTTAAAAGATTTCATTGAGCTAATCTCATTTATCAGAAGCAGAGGGGAAACAGCAAACTTTATAACTCTAGAAAACCATGAGCAGTGTAGATGTTAAACAACCTGAATTTCTGGAATAAAAACTTCTGGGGTATCTAGGAGTTAATAGTCCTCAAGGTCTCAGGACTATATTGTCAAAAGATGTTTCTCATCAAATGGTCTAGTGTTATTTTCACTAGAGCAAAAAGAAAATGTGAATAAAATGAGAAATCACAGAAAAGAGTCATCTGTAAGTCAAGAAACGAGGTCTCACACTAAAGGTCATGTTGCCATTTTCCTCAGGTATCCAGTGACCTTTGGTTTTCTGTGTGTACTTTAAAATGAGACAATAAAAACACACTTGGGCACTCCATGTATGAGTGGTACTTGTCAACTGGGAGAGCATTTGAGTGAAGTGGTTATAAAGCCAGAGCATCCCCATATGCTAAAAACTGGAAGTTTTTGCTCTAGGGCTGTTTGGCTTGGCTTGAGTCAATCCCCTTGTTTCTGCCCTAGGTAGACGATACCTTGCTGTTAGGTATGCTTAATGTAGGGTTCAGGGAAGAATGTGTCAATATCAACCATTTCTATATTTAGACTTTTTAGTTGATACCTCATGTTTCAGGCTTGATTGGATTATTTTGGACCAAAACCAAACAAACACATAAAAAAATCCTTCATAAGTGGTATAGTATTTTCCATCAGAGGTACAAAGTGTCTGGTGGATCTTTTTGTGTGATGTTAGCACCCATTAATGATTATTATTTAGATTCCATTTAAAATTTGATTGTTCAGTCGGGCCCAGTGGCTCATGCCTATAATCCCAGAACTTTCGGAGGCTGAGGTGAGAGGATTGCCTGAGCCCACGGGAAACTTGGCTAGACCTCATCTCTAATTAAATAAAAAAATTAACTGGGCATGATGGCACACACCTGTAGTTCCAGTTACTTGGAAAGTTGAGGTAGAAGAATTGCCTGAGCCTAGCAGGTCAAGGATGTGGTGGCTGTGAGTGTGCCACTGCACTCCAGCCTGGGCGGCAGAGTGAGACTCCAACTCAATAAACAAACAAACAAACAAATAAATAAAATAAAAAATGAAATAAAATTTATGATTGTGAAATAGTGATAATGTAATTGTCATTCCTTCTTTTTTTTAGCTGAAACTGAAGAAAGGTAAAACTTCTTCTTTTCTTTTTTTTTTTTTTGGAGTTGGAGTCCATCTCAAAGCACACCCAGACACACACTTAAGCAAATATAAGAAAGCATGTGAGAAAAAAAGAGAAAGAATAATAAGAAATCAAAAGAGAAAATACATGATAGAAACAAATGCACAAGTGTCCCAGTGGCTTGGGCAGTGGATAAAGCAATAGCAGCCAGGCAGCCCAGCTTAACCAAGGTTTCCAGAACGTTACATCCCACAGATGCCCACCACATGTCCTTCCCACTGCTAAGACACCCAAGAGGAAGGTCAGGTCAGGTCAGCTCAGCTGACGTTGTAGGGAAGGCAGAAGAGCTCAAGATGAGATCATGAGGTTGTTGGGTAAACCTACTCCTGAGATGAAGCCAAAACAAGCAAACAGACAAACAAAAGGCTGCAGAAGGAAAGGACAAATCTTCAGCTAAAAGAGTGTAAACAAAATAAAAAAGAGGAACAAAGGGAAAACAGGCCAGAGTGACTGACTGAGAAATTAAAGAAGATTCACCTGCATAAAATGGAAATGAAAAATGAGGAGAACCAGGCATGGAGGTGTACACCTGTAGTCCCAACTCCTCAGGAGGCTGATGCAGGAGGATTGCTTGAGCCAAGAGTTGGAGGGTGGTCCGGGCATTATAGCCTGATCCCCTTTCTTTTTTTTTTTTCTTTTGAGTCAGAATCTCACTGTGTCACCCAGGCTAGAGTGCAGTGGCACACTCACGGCCACCACAGCCTTGACTTGCTAGGCTCAGGTGATCCTTTTGCCTCAATTGTCCAAGCAGTGGAGCCACAGGAGCACACCACCATGCCCAGCAGTTTTAAAAAATTTATTGTAGAGATGAGGTCTCGCCAAGTTGCCCAGGTTGATCTCGAACCCCTGGGCTCAGACAGTCCTCTTATCTCTGCTTCCCAAAGTGATGGGCAGGATTACAGGCGTAAGCCACTGTGCCAGGTCTAGATCCCCTTTCTAAAATAAACAAACGAGAAAGTGAGGAGAGTTCAGTCTTCCAGCCTCGGAGGAAGCAGAAGAAAAAGAAGCTGAATCTGATTAATATATGCCTTGTCTTGGAGGCGGAGGCAAGAGGATTGTCTGAGCTGAGGGGTTCGAGACCAGCCTGAGCAACATGGCAAGACCTTGTTTCTATAATAAATCAAAATTTAGCTGGGCAAGGTGGTGCATGTCTATAATTCCAGTTACTTGAAAGGCTGAGGCAGAAGGATCACCTGAGCCTAACAGGTCGAGGCTGCGGTGGATGTGAGTGTGCCACTGCAGCCCAGCCTGGGCAACAGAGTGAGACTCTGAGTCAGGAAAAAAAAAAAAAAGTAAAGAAAAGCCAGACAAAAAAATAATACATACTCGATGATTCCATTTATATAAAACTCTGGAAAATGTAATCTATAGTGACTGAATGAGCTCAGGAATTGTGTCAGGATAGAGGTGGGAAGGAGTGAGAGAAAATAACAAAGCGACTGAGAAAACTTTTGGGGATGATGGATGTTTGTTTTCGTGAATGTTTTGATTTTATATGTGTATGTATATGTCAAAATATATAAAACCATCTACTTTAAATGCCTGTAACACAGTCTATGCTAATTATACCACAATAAAGCTTTCTTTTTTCTTTCTTTTTTTTTGAATTGGAGTTTCACTCTGTCACCCAGGTTGGAGTGCAGTGGCACGCTCAGGGCAATCGCAGCCTCAACCTCCTGGGTTCAGATGATCCTTCTGCCTCAACCTTCCAAGTAGCTGGAATTACAGGCATGCACTATCACGCTTGTCTAATTTTTTGATTTATTGTAGAGATGAGATCTCGCCAAGTTGCCAAGGCAGGTCTCAAACCCGTATGCTCAGGCAATCCTCTCACCTTGGCCTCCCAAAGTGCTGGGATTATAGGCATGAGACACCATGCCCAGCTGAGCTGTTTCTTTAAAGAAATAAATGATAAAAAAGAAACAAATGATTAGTCACATGCTTGTAGTTCTAGCAACTTGAAAGGCTGAGGCAGAAGGATCACCTGAGCCCAGTAGGTCGAGGCTTCAGAGGCCCTGAGTGTGCCTCTGCACTCCAGTCTGGACAGAGAAAGACTCTAACAGAAGAAAGAAAGGAAGGAAGGAAGGAAGGAAGGAAGAAAGGAAGAAAGGAGAAAGAAAGGAAGGAAGGGAGAAAGAAACTAAGAAGAAAAAGAAAGGAAGAAAGGAAGGAAGAAAGGAAGAAAGGAACAGAGTGTGAGAGTGTAGGGTCTAAAACAGTCTGCCAGAGATCTATCCCTGCTCTTTCTCTAGTCAGGTGTGTGATCTTGAACCAGGAATTTAACTCTCCATGACTCAGTTTCCTGAGCACCAGTTCTGCAAAGGATATTGGTGGACTGCATAAATACATGCCAGGCATGCA
Organism: Carlito syrichta; assembly: GCF_000164805.1. Lineage (NCBI taxonomy): Eukaryota > Metazoa > Chordata > Mammalia > Primates > Tarsiidae > Carlito > Carlito syrichta. Next base: position 11,377 of record NW_007033880.1, read on the forward strand.
CCAAGCACAAATGACCAGTCAAGTTACTGTTCACATGTTCAGGTGCCTCACTACACAGGAAGAAACACTTCCTAATTCATCTGTTTCTCCAAGACCCAGGATCAGCCTGGGATACTCTCAAGAATAACAGCAGGAGTGGGAGACTTGGCAGAAGGATGTCTTTCAAGTAGTGTCCCTAAAAAGCTAAGGCAGAGCTGTCCAGCGAGGCCTCTGCAATACTGTGAAATACACGTTTGGTCATTGTCCCTGTTTCTTGGCATACAACTCTTAAAATCCTTGGAATCTCCAAAGTGCTGTCTTTTTTGTATGCTAATGTCAGCTGAGAGCTTCAAGATGAGATGGTCACTGAAAGGATGAAGGCATGATTAGAAGGCTGGCACTTTCAGCTCCATCCCTCAACCTCAGGGAAGGGAAAGGTGCTCAAGGTCAAGTTGGTCACCAATGACCAATGGTTAAATCAATCAAGCTTACTTAATGACACCTCCATAAAACCCCAAGAGGACAGGGCTCGTGGAGCTTCTGGATAACTGAACATGTGGAGATTCCTGGCACTCTCAGGGATGGCATGGAAGCTTCAGGCCCCTTTCCCTATATCTTGACCTACACATCTCTTCATCTCTAGCCTTTGTAGTATCTTTTATAATAAACTGGTAAACATAGGTTTTTCTGAATTCTCTGCGTCACTCCAACAAATTAACTGAACCAAACGCAGGGGTCATAGGAATCCCAACTTGAAGTCAGTTGAAGGCTCAGACTTGCAACTAGTGTCTTGGGATGGCAGGATGACTTGGAGATTGAGCCCTTCAACTTGTGGGGTCTGAACCTACTTCTTGGAAGACAGCACCAGGACTGAGACTGAATTGAATTAGAGGACACCCAGCTTGTGTATGGCCGTAGATTTCCTTTTCTTGTGGTTGCCCAAGAATGGAATGGCTGTATTACCTGGTAGGCATATATTTAACTTTTTAAAGACCTGTTTGGTCTCATAAGAATCTTCTGTGTTGATTGCTGTTGTGTGTGTGTGCAGAGGAAAAGCACGGTTAGAGTTTTTCCCAAATAGCCTAAGGACTGGGTGACATGGAAGTGAGGGACTGGAAGCCAGCTGGTTCTCAACATCTCCTGCTATGAATCTTCCACCATGATGGGAATGGACAGAACAGGAATGGAGAGAACAGGAATGGACTGTTCTATCCATTCCCACAATCCACACCCCACACCCCAAGAGCTGGGTTTGACTATTCTGCAGCTCAGGCAGATCCCTGTGTCTGTCTCCAAGGTTTAGAGACCAAATGGCAGGGGCAGTCACAACCAGCACACAGATTCAGACCACAGGTTCATTCTGCCCTGTACCTGGGTTGAATCAGGTCTTTCTTTCTCTTGAACAGGACTTCAAAGCTCCAGACCTAATGTCATCTCCATACTGGAGCAGAGTGATAAGCTGTGGAACCTGTGCTCACTGAGAACTGAGGAGAGCTGGAGCTGGAGGCAGAGGAGAGAAGGTAAGTCTGCTGCCTCTCTGCTTCTTCGGTACGTGCGGGCAGCTTCACCAGGGTTTTCTCTTCAAACTCCAGACCAAATCTCTTGTCATCCCCAGGCCTCTGCTTTCCTTCTTCGTTTTCTATCTTTCTGCTCCTCTGTATCTGCCTATAAATAGGTTCATGTTTTCCTTACCCTGGAAAATGTTCTCTAAAGCTGGCACAAACCGACATTTTCCTTGAAGGTAAGTGACCTCCAGACCATAAAATGAGCCTAACCTCACTCCTTCCCTTAAGTGACTATTTTGGGAGTTAAATGGGAATATGCACGAAGTGCTCAGTAGTGCTTGCAAACAGCAAACAAAAATACTAAGTCTTTACTATTTAATCTTTAAGTTAATGCTTACCGAGTACCGGTTGCATGAACGAGTGGATGTTGGGGTTGTTCTAGCGGGTGTGAGGGATGTCATTTCCCGCCCGTTCCCTTCCCTTCCCCAGCAACTGAGGCCCCTTCATCGCACGGTTCTTTAACAGCTTTACCTTTTCACTCAATCCCTGCCGAGTGAAACGTATTTTTCTCTCTTCTGAAAATAGCATAATTCGGCTCATAGTCCTGGCCATGCCCAAGCTGCCTTCCTCTCTGAGGCCTTTGTATCCATTCGGCTGCCCCGGCTCAATGCAGCCCGGAACGTAGACACCATCAGAGAGCGGGACCTGCACGTCTCGCGTCTCCTCACACTGCCCTCGTCCTGCCCACCCCTCAACCAACACTAATTAGCCGCTCAACGCTCCGCGGGCGCCCTAGGCGGGTTACCGAGGCTGCAGGGCGCATCCTCCGGCCACTCCGAGCCCTGGCACCACCCCAGTAGGTCCCAGCACTTCCATGCCAGGAGTCGCAACCTGCAACTAACTCAGCTCCGCCACGCCAGGGGTAGGCGCACTAACGCCAGAACCCGGTCTCCGCGGCCCGGAAACGCTTACCCTAAACTTCCACCCAGCGCTGCAGCTCGTGGCCAATCGCTTCCAAGGGTTTTGCCCGTCCGCTCTAGGCGGCAAAGCGCACTCTATGCTCCCACAGCACTGTTCTTCCTCCAAGTGTAGGTACCCGCACTCCCCGGTCGCCGGCGAGACGTTCTGCTGCCGGGGATGCGGCTAGGGAGGGAGGCGGGACCCCAGCATTGAGGAGCCCAGCAGACGGGCCTCCGCCGGCGCCTTCTCTCCGAGCTCTGGATCCCGCCCTTCCCGTCCTAGGACATCTAGCCCTGAAGTATTGTGTTCCCCTCTCCCTGGCGCCTTTTCCTCCAGCTCCAGGTTGCAGTCAAGTTCAGAATCCAGCTCTCGCCTATGGTATGCCAGCACTGACCTAAACACTTCTCATGTCTTGTGTCAGTTAACCCTCAACGCACTCACGCGAGGGCTTGTGTCATCATCAGTGAGGTAGCAGAGGGCACAAAGAGGTTCCAGACCTGTTCTGGTGGAGCTGGAATCCGAAAACCTATCGCCTAGTGCTGAGATGCGTGTGCAGAATGGGCGCCTGCCTGTAGGGCAGTGTGCGGAAGAGCCAGGAGTAAAGTGGGCTGAGGGGAGAGGTCAGTTGAGACCCCAACAGGTGAGGAATATGGGCCAGATGAAGGCTGGTCCACTAAGAGAAGAGTAGGAACAAGAGACAAGACAAAGTTGAGAGGGGGAGGACTCAAAAGATTGGAAAGGAAAGGGAGCAACTGAAATAAGCTAAATCAGTTAATAAAATCAAATTGCTAGCAAAGTAATAACATTAACCAGCTTACTCCATTTTGTTTAAAACTTTCGTCTTAATTACCTGCCTGACCTAAGAAGCAATGCCTGCGTGTAATTACAGTAATGTTCCCATGACTACAGACCTCCAGCTTTGTCTCCTTTGGGCCGGTTATGCTGACTGTTGCCTGCTGACCATTACAGAACTCCTTTGCCATAGCTTCCATGTAATTGTATGCTTTGTTAACTGAAATCAAATGTTACGCTTTGACATTTTCATAGTTTGTTCTTATATTCTGTTAGTGACCTAACCAAGGTAACTCCATTGTATAATGATTCTTCTTCCTTGTCTCTATGTAACTACCTTAAACTATATCTTAATGGCAGAACTCCAGGGACTTTCTGAGCTCTGGCTATACCTACCTGACATGAAATTAATCAAAGCTCCCTAACAGTCGCAGTTCCCGTTTTGGTTGCCACGTCATTAGTTAATAGTTGCTGTGGTCACTAAGTTGCTACGTAGCCAATGCTGCAAATTTTACTTATAAAAGCTTGTCACAAACTGCACCAATTTACCAAGAGTTTTTCTGGTGTTTGCCTAGTCTTGACCTGCGCGTTTAATAAATTCATAATTAATTAGACTCAACTTGCTGGCGTAACTTCTCACTTACTCGGTCATAACATTTGGAGGCCCAGCAGGAAGTTGCCAACTTCAGGAGATAAGCCTTGCTCCAGCTCTCCCCAGTCCAATGGGGAATTATTGGGAAGGTGCCCCCTGAGTTATTCAAGGCCCCATAGCCTCTCATCTGACTTGGAGGGGGTTGACACGACTGCTGACTCCTCTCATCTCAAAGAAACCTGAGTCCATCTGCATCCTTCCGGGAGATAAGAATTTGTTCTGTTTACCAGTAAAAATCTGTTCTGTTTTGCTTGTGGCCACAATTCTGTTTAAGGGAGTCACAGCCTGTTGAGGTCACCCTTTGGACACTATTCATTTGGCCAAGACGTTGGCTGAATAGAGTTCTCTGGTTTTCTGCCCTGAGGCTGTGCCAGGGATCCGTAACTTTTCTCACTTGGTGCGGACACGTCTTGTTTGTCGTGTTTTATTTGTCTGTTTATCATTTAATATGGAGTCACAGGCTTCTTGACCCTCCAGTCCCCTGGACTGTATAATAAAACAATTTTCTCCTTTAAACAACAGAGAAAAAAAAAAAAAACAACAAGCTTCAGGAACCACACTTAGCTCACCCTCTTCTGAATTGCCTGCAGACCAGGTAAATTAATTTCACTGACAGTGGTTTGTAATCAGCTATAATGCTTTTCACTGCCAAGTTACTTATGGATTTCAAAATCTCCTTTTAGGCCCAAGGATTATTCATCCAACACAGGATAAATAACAAAATAACCTGGGTTTACCAATTGTTGTAAAAGTATAACTTGCCAGTGTTTACCTGTTTTAAGTTCTCAATTTGGGCTACAACCTAATTACACGTCTCTAATGTTTTCAATTTTTCTTCAGACTTTGTCAAGGTGGCTATATTTCCTTGTAAATGGTTTGCAGGAAAATGTTTCAACTTACATTAATAAATTAAAGGTTTTGGCTAGTCATGCATGTAGTTTGCGGGACTACTTTCACTTTCCAGTATTGTTCCTATTTTTCCAGTATTGCTCTATTTTTTTATCATTGCTTGCTTAATAATTTTGTCTATGCTCTCACTTAGTATTTTATTAAATCTAAATAATATTCAGTTAAAGTCCCAGTGTTTCCTATACATGCCCTTGGAAATAGATTATCATAAAATATTTCCAAGAGCAGGAATAGAAAAATAAAAGAACAAACTGAGAGCCAAAAGCCATTTTTTATTTTGTTCTTAAACCCTGCATGCATGACCAGTGTCACCACCTCCCCTCTGACGTTTCCACCTTTGGCAACTCACCTCCACTCTTGGACGAATCTGACTCCCCATCTTCCCCTCCGGGAAGTTCTGCAGGGGCAGATCAAGATAAGCGACCCTTCTTGATGTATATTCTTTTCTTAATCTCAGAGAAACCACAGGTTTTAATTTTTTTACTAGGATCAATCATGCGCATTCATCGCTTCACCTGGAATGACTGCCAGCAGCTCCTTTTAACCCTATTTACTTATACTCAAAAAAAGGCCAAAAAAAATGTTAAATAAGGTTTTTCCCTCCTCTTGCCTAAACTGAGACCCTAACACTTTGACAGGGTCCAGGACATTAAAAATTTTTCACCAGACTCTATTAGCAGGTTTAAAGGGGGCAGCACAAAAACCCATTAATTTATCTAAAACTGCTGAGGTTCTCCACGAACCTGAGCAACCCCAGGGGCATTCTTTGAATGTCTCCAAGAGGTGTTTCAAACCTACGCCCCTTTTGACCCCTCGGCTCCCGAGAATGCTCAGGCCATCAATTTGGCCTTTGTGGCACAAGCAGCTACCGATATTTGAAAAAAATTACAAAAATTAGAAGACTTTGCAGGAATGAACATTTCTCAGCTGCTTGAAGTTGCTAAAAAAGTTTACAATAATCGAGATGCTGAGAAACAGAAACAAGCAGTTCAGGTGGCTGACAAAGCTGCAAGAAAACAGGCCCAAATCCTAGTGATGGCCTTCAGGGCCCCAGGAACTGGTTCCAAGCCTCCATGCCAAAAGTCTGATAACCAAAAAATGCCCAAAGGGTAAAAAAAACCTGAATGCATTAAGTTAGCAAAGAACCAGTTTGCTTATTGCAAGGAACTTGGACATTGGGTCAAAGATTGTCTCTATCGGCCTCCACAGAAAAACCAAGACCCAGACCCTAAGCCCATTCTGGTCCTGTCCTCAGCCGGAGGGGCAGAAAATAATTCAGACTGAAGGGGCCAAGGTCTTTCTCCTTGGGCCCTCAAGAGCCTATGGTAACCGCAGCTATCGGGGCCGCCCAGTTAAACTCTTAGTGGACACTGGGGCCGAACTTTCAGTTCTAAAGTCACCATTAGAACCTACGTCTAAAAATCAACTTTTAATACAAGGAGCAACAGGAAATTACCAACTGCAAATTCACTTCTAATCAGACTGTTGACTTGGGACAAAAGTGGGCAATGCCCTCATTTTTAGTAGCTCCTGAGTGTCCATTCCCTCTCAGGGGTAGAAATCTGTTATGGAAATGAAGAGCACCATTGTGTTTTCACCTGACAAAACTGAAATGTTTATTCCTACTGCTTATCAAATGCTCTTAATTGTTCCACTTTCTGAAGAATATCTTTTAACCTCTCCGAAGTCTCCTACTAAAAATATTCCATCAAGCTTACTTCTACAGTTGCAGCAGGAGTTTTCTTCCATCTGGGCAGAAACCAACCTGCCAGAATTGGTGAAGCATCACCCTCCAGTGGTGCTAAGTTTACTGGCATCAGCTACTCCTGTCTGAGTCCGCCAGTACCCTATGAGTTTGCAGGCCTGGAAAGGAATTGCTCCTCATATAAAAAAAACCTCTTAGCTGCAAACATTCTGACTCCATGCAAGTGTGTACCTTTCTTGCCAGTTCAGAAACCAGGAACTTCTGACAACCGTCCAGTTCAAGATTTAAGAAAAGTCAATAAGTGGGTAAAAACTATTCATCCAACTGTTCCTAACCTGTACACTTTACTTAGTCTACTTCCCCCTCAATATCAGGTATATACTGTGCTAGACTTAAAAGATCATTTTTTCTCTATTCCCCTGTCTCCTGTCAACCAACCTATTTTTGCTTTTAAGTGGACAAATCCAGACACAGGAGACACTAGTCAGTTAACTTGGACACGACTACCATAAGGCTTCAAGAACTCTCCAACCCTCTTTGGGGAGGCCTTGCAGCAGGATTTATCGGGGTTCTGTGCCCAACACCCTGAATGTGCTTCGCTTCAATACATGGATAACCTCCTACTTGCAGCTGCAGACTTGGACACCTGTTTACAAGGTACTAAAGCTTTATTACAGCTTCTCCAGGACCTGGGCTACAAAGTATCAGCAAAGAAGCACAGCTTTGCTCTGCCAAAGTGTCCTACCTTGGATACCAGCTGTAAGAGGGCAAGTGAGCCCTAACCTCAGCCCGGAAAGAAGCCATTCTCCAAATTCCCATGCCATCCACCAAGAAACAGGTATGGGAATTCCTGCAGGCGGCAGGGTATTGTCGGCTATGAATCCCAGGATTTGCCAAGATTGCCAAACCCTTGTACTCGGCCACAGCAGGGGATCAACCCCTAAATTAGACTGCTGTTGAGAAAAAAGTGTTCCAGCAGCTAAAAACAGCTCTAACGCAAGCACTGGGCACTAGCCCTTCCTGATGTTACCAAACCTTTCCACTTGTTCATTCATGAACAATGAGGAATTGCCAAAGGGGTCCTCACTCAGACCCTAGGGCCATGGAAAAGACTGGTGGCCTATTTGTTAAGGAGACTGAACCCGATAGCTTCTGGTTGGCCCTCTTGTCTTTGAGCCATTGTGGCCACAGCTTTACTGGTTAAAGAAGCCGACAAGTTAACTTTTGGCCAAAACCTGGCCCTAACTGCTCCCCATGCTGTTGAGACTGCTCCGGAGAGCCTCCGGCCATTGAATGTCCAACGCACGTATTACCAAGTGTCAGAGTCTATTACTAGACCAGCCTAGATTAACTTTCTCTCCTACTCAATGCCTCAACCCGGCAACCCTGTTGCCTGATAACCATCCGGAGATGGCAGTGCATGACTGCGAGGATATTTTGAACATTACCCAGACCAGCTGAGCTGATCTTCTGGACACTTCGCTGCTCCAGGCTGATGCTGACCTGTTCACGGATGGTAGCAACCTAATACTAAATGGAGTCCGTAAGGCTGGTGCAGTAGTGACTACAGCTCATGATATAATCTGGTCACAGGCACTGCCTCAGGGTACTTCTGCTCAAAAGACTGAGTTAATTGCTCTAACCTAGGCCCTGTGCTGGGAAGCAGAAAAATGAGTAAACATCTTCACGGACAGCCAGTGTATGTTTGCTACACTTCACCAAAAATCTGACACTCTAGAAACAATTGGAAACCACCTGGCAGATCGGATAGCTTAGGAAGCCCAATTGAACCCCTAACTATTTTACCAGCTAAAACTTTTCCAGTCCGTTCTTTCCCACAGTGGCCCAGATATACACATAGAAAAGAAGAGGCTGCAGAGCTGGCGGGAGCTTACAAGAAACCTAATGGCTGGTGGGTTAAAAACTCCAGAATTACTCTACCTGAAGTTGTTGCAGAAAAATTAATGACAACTCCACTTTACCATCCACCTAGGAGGAACCAAAATGACTGAACTGTTAAACCGTTTTTATATTATCAGTAACTTAAAAACCAAGCGAATCCCGCAACTTTAATGTGTTCTGCTTGTGCTCGCATCAATCCCAAGAAAGGGCCAAAACTCCTTCCAGGAATCAGGGCACAAGGATTAAGCCCTGGTGAACAATGGAAAATAAACTTTACTGAAATAAAACCTCCACATGTGGGATACAATTATTTACTGGTGTTAGTAGACACTTTTTCAGGATGGGTAGAAGCTTTTGCCACAAGAAATGCAACTGTCCTTATGGTTGCAAAATACTTATTAAATAAAATAATTCCTAAGTATGGGCTTCCTCTTTCTATTGGCTCAAACAATGGTCCTGCCTCCACCTCGTCCATAGTACAGCTGGTTAGTAAAGCACAAAACATCAAATGAAAACTGCATTGTGCTTACCAACCACAAAGCTCTGGACAGGTAAAACACATGAACTGTACTTTAAAAAGTACTTTATTTAAATTAATAATAGAAACTGGTGAAAAATGGGTAACTTACCCCTAGCTCTCCTTCAAGCTAGATGTACCCTGTATAAGGTTGGGTTTACTCCTTATGAAGTCATGTTTGAAAGACCCCCTCCTCTGTTACCCCGCTTATGGGATCCTGTTCTTAAAGAGTTTACTAATCAATCTCTGTCAAAGTATCTCCAGTCTTTACAGGGGATGCAGGACCTTGTCCACACCAACGTCTGTGCTGTACTGCCAACTCCAACTTCCACACTGTGTCATCCGTTCTAGCCTGGAAATCTGGTCTATGTCAGAAAGTTCTGGAAAAAAGGACTGAGCCCCTCCTGGAAAGGACCATATGAAGTCATCCTCGCCACCCCAATGTCACTCAAGGTTAGCGGGATACCAACCTGGATTCATCATTCACAAGTTAAGGAAGCTGCAGACGCCGAAGCCTAGCTCAGCCAAGCCTGCAGTTGGAATGCTGACATGCCCCTTCACCCAAACAACAACTGGACTGTAAACCAACATCCCGATAGTGCTCTCAAAATCACCCTCCAAGCCCATTGTCCTACATCACCTGACCAGCCAGAGCAGAAACCATGAAACGCTGACCATAACTGAATGCATTGCACTCATCCCTTGCCTCTCCTTGTTATCCCACTTGTTCTAGGATTTGAAGCAGCACTGCTTACTGTAGCTCCTGCAGAATGGCCATGCTGCAAGAAAGATCTGTTAACACAGTTTTATTTCTTATGTGCTGGATGTATTATTGCTTTATTGTGCTTAAAATAAGTTTACTCTGGTTTATTCTAGCAAGCACCCCTTTGGGTTCAGCTCATCATACTACTTATACTTTTACTTTAAGTTCCTTTACTTCAGGACATGTTTTAGCTGTCCAAAATTGGGCTCCTAACTCAAACCCCATCCAGTTTAAAGTAACTCTTCCAGACCTGGTACCTTGCATTTTAAACTGGTTTGTTAACTTTGTCAAGAAATGAATCAACTCAGTAAAGCTTTTGTATACAAGAACCTATTATAATTTCCTTCCTTTAACTAGAGTCAATGAATTGACTCATGCACAACGAAAAGGGGGGAATGAAATAAGCTAAATCAGTTAATAAAATCAAATTGCTAGCAAAGTAATAATATTAACCAGCTTACTCCATTTTGTTTAAA
>NW_007033880.1:21556-23986 GCF_000164805.1 Carlito syrichta
AGTGACCTAACCAAGGTAACTCCATTGTATAATGATTCTTCTTCCTTGTCTCTATGTAAGTACCTTAAACTATATCTTAATGGCAGAACTCCAGGGACTTTCTGAGCACTGGCTATACCTACCTGACATGAAATTAATCAAAACTCCCTAACAATTGAAGTTTCCATTTTGTTGCCAAGTTGTTAGTTAATTGTTGCTGTGGTCACTAAGTTGCTACGTAGCCAATGCTGCAAATTTTACCTATAAAAGCTTGTCACAAACTGCACCAATTTGTCAAGAGTTTTTCTGGCATTTGCCTACTCTTGACCCGCATGTTTAATAAATTCATAATTAATTAGACTGGCATAACTTCTTCTTGCTTAGTCATAACACAGCAGTCTTCAGTTGGACAGTGGGGATATAAGATTTCAGAGGGTGAGCAGTGTGACTGAGGGTGATAGGGTAAATACAGATTTTTTTTATGTGGCAGACAGTGTCTTGTTGTGTTGTCCAGACTGGTCTAGAACTTCTGGGCTCAAGGGATCTTCCTGCCTCAGCCTCCCCAGTAGCTGGGACTACAGGTTTGTGCCACCACACAACCCTAAATCCAGGGACCAAGGGAAGAGGTACTGCTTGCCCTTTCCTTCTACCATTTCCTTTAGAAATGTAGTAGGAAAATCCTTTTCTGCCCCCTTGAAATGTATTAAACTTTTGAAAAAGCCAAATAAGTCTCTTGCCCGTTTTACAACCCAGGAATATTTTTCTTAAGGACCTTGGAGACATCTCTTTGATATGTAAGGTCAAGGAAGATTGTGCTCCTCTCTTGTCTCTATGGGAGTTAAGCCCAGATACTTGGCTCCAAGTTGTAATTACCTGCTGATCACAGAGGTTTATTTTAACTTTGGATAAAGGCAAGTAGCTAACACAGATGGCCACCCCAGTTAACAGTTACCTGTCTTCTATTGCAGAAACATCATGATCATTCGGGCCACCTCATGGAAAAGAACCAGAGATCTTCCTGTTGTACCCCATGGGATGCCTGACTCACTCTGGCCCATTTGACACAAACCTACCTGCCTTTTCCTTTAAGTATAGTGCAGTCTGTTCTGAAAGCGGCTTTTACATACCTCTCCCTGACTTTGTTCATGCCTATTTCTTTCTGCTCTCCTACTCCCTTCATCCAGACTCACTACGGGTCTCATCTAGTGCTCATCTGTGATGTTAGAAATATTTTGAGTAGGCAGCTTTGAGAAATGCTGCTGTAGGGTGTGGGTAGTCATTAAAGGATTTAGGTAGGGAGAGGCAAGGTCAGATGAATGTTTCAGAAAAAGTAGTTACTATTTTCTAGTGGAAACTGATACAGAACAATTTACTTTCTGGCCAAAGCACACTGCAGTCATGTCCTGAAGGAGCTGTACTGCTCTAATCTATCTTGTGGTTTAAATGGCCTTTATCAATTTGTCTTTATTACATTTGTAAACTGTGTTCACCAGTCGATCCTTCCATGGTTAAGGGGTTGGGCTGTGATTGAGGCTTAACCACATCCAATGCGTTCATAAGATTTTGGTGAGACCCCATCTCTACAATAAATAAAAAATTAGCTGAGTGTGGTAGCGCGTGCCTGTAGTTCCAGCTACTTGGAAGGCTGAAGCGAAAGGATTGCCGGAGCCCAGCAGGTCGAGGCTGCGGTCACTGGGAGTGGCCACTGCACTCCAGTCTGGGTGACAGTGTGAGACTCCAACTGAAAAAAAAAAAAAAAAAGATTTGTTCCCTGTGTTAATACTCGGATGTTGAACAAAGGCTGAATACTGACCAGAGGTCTTTCCATGTTCTTTACTTGTTAGGGTTGCTCACCAGTGGGAGTTCCCTGATGTTTAATAAGGGTTGATCCTGGAATGAATGCTCTTTCATACTGATTACATTCATAGGATTTCTCATTAATCAGTATTTTTTATTATGGTTTTGTGGGGTACAGTTAAGGGTTAGGTGTACAATGACGTTTCATTCAGGCACCCTGTAGATAAGAAGTGTTTTCCCATCCCCCGACAGATATTTGCTACTGTTAATCCCATCCCCCTCCCCCCCATAGTTTCCCAGTACCATCAGTCATTTTCTTATAGTATTGCATTGGATGTTCAAGGTCCATTATATGAGTGAGAACATGTGATATTCGGATTTTTGTTTTTGTGAGAGGTCACTCAGTATTATAGACTCTAGTTCCATCCAGGTTGCAGCGAAATTCATGATTTTGTTCTTTTTTATGGCTGCGTAGTATTCCATCGTGTATATGTACCACATTTTTTTTAATCCAGTCCTCTTTTGATGGGCAGCATGGTTGTTTCCAGGTTCTTGCTATTGTGAACAATGCTGCGATAAACATACGTGTGCAGGTATCTTTTTTATAGAGTGATTTGTGTTCTTCAGGGTATATTCCCAGTAGGGGGATTGCAG
>NW_007033880.1:24524-26281 GCF_000164805.1 Carlito syrichta
CCAATTTTCCCAGCACCATTTACTGAATAGGTTTTCCTCTCCCCATCTGGTAGGTGGTGGGGGCTTTGTCGAAGATGAGTTGGTTGAGAAATTGAGGTTTTGCTTCTGGAATCTCAATTCTGTTCCACTGATCTATATGCCTGTTCCTGTACCAATACCAAGCTGTTTTGATGATTGTAGCTTTATAGTAAAGTTTGAAATCTGGTATTGTGATACCACCTGCTTTGTTTTTTTTGCTGAGGATTGTTCTGGTTATTCTTGGATGTTTGTGTTTCCATATGAATTCCTGTGTTGTTTTTTCTAGGTCTGCGAAGAATGTTGTTGGTAATTTAATGGGTATTGCATTGAATTTGTAGATTGCCTTAGGTAAGATGGACATCTTCACAATGTTGATTCTTCCGATCCATGAGCATGGGATATTTTTCCACTTGTTCATGTCGGCTTTGATTTCTTTGAGCAGTGTTTTGTAATTTTCATTGTAAAGGTCTTTCACGTCTCTGGTTAGGAAGATGCCAAGGTATTTCATTTTTTTTGTGGCTATTGTGAATGGAACTGTGTTTTTTATTTGGGTTTCTGTTTGTTTATTATTGGTGTAGAGAAATGCAATGTCTTTGTACATTTATTTTGTATCTGAGACTTTGCCAAAGGCTTTTATCAATGTAAGGAGGCCTTTGACAGATTCTCTTGGGTTTTCAAGGTACACCATCATATCATCTGCATAGAGAGATAACTTGACTTCCTGTTTTCCTATTTGAATACCTCTGATTGCCTCCTCTTCTCTGATTGCTTTAGCCAGGACTTCCAATACTATGTTGAACAGGAGGGGAGAGAGTGGGCATCCTTGTCTAGTTCCAGTCTTCAGGGGAATTGGTTCCAATTTTTGTCCATTTAGGAGTATGCTGGCTGTGGGTTTCTCGTAGATGACTTTTACTATTTTGAGGTATGTTCCTCGTATGCCTAGATGTTCAAGGGTTTTTATCAAGTAGGGGTGCTGGATTTTATCAAAAGCTTTTTCTGCATCTAGTGATATGATCATGTGGTTTTTGTTTTGACATCTGTTGATGTATTTAATTACATTTATGGTTTTACGAATATTGAACCAGCCTTGCATGCCAGGAATGAAGCCTACTTGGTCATGATGGATGATTTTTGAGATGTATTGCTGAATCCGGTTTGCTAGGATCGTGTTGAGAATTGTATCATCTATGTTCATCAAAGATATTGGCCTGTAGTTCTCTTTCTTTGTTGGATCTTTACCTGGCTTGGGTATCAATGTGATGTTGGCTTTGTAAAATGATTTGGGGAGAGTTCCATCTTTTTCAATCGCCTGGAATACCTTCAGTAGGATTGGTATCAGCTCCTCCTTAAATGTCTTGTAGAATTCTGCTGGAAAGCCATCTGGACCAGGGCTTTTTTTTGTAGGAAGTTTTCTTATTACGTGGTCGATTTCCTTGATTGTTATTGGTTTATTTAGGGTCTCAATTTCTTCTTGTTCCAACCTAGGTAGGTTGTGTGATGTCAGAAAGTCTTCCATTTCCTTCTGGTTTTCAAGTTTGTTTCCATACAAGTGTACGTAGTAGTCTCTAATGATCTTTTGTATTTCTTCAGGGTCAGATGTGACTTCATCTTTTGTGTTTCTGATTATGCTTATTTGGTTTTTTTCTCTTTTTTTCTTGGTCAGTCTAGCTAGGGGACCATCAATCTTGTTTACCCTTTCGAAGAACCAGCTTTTTGTTTCATTGATTTTTTGTATTAGA
>NW_007033881.1:0-723 GCF_000164805.1 Carlito syrichta
AAAAACAAAAACAAAACCACCAGTTCCATAAGCCTATCTTGTTTTTCTGGTGATGGTCTCTGAACCTAAAAGGTTAAGTAGTATGTGACCAGCCACATTATCATGAAGTTACCTTACATTCTGCACCAAAGTCAACTTCTGCCATGGTCTAACCCTGCTAATGAAAGAGACCGATGATAATCTTGGGTAAACTCAGTGATTAACCACTCCCAGAGGTACATTCCTTGTTTTGAGGAATAATGTTCCCTTTCACCTTGGAAAGTGGAAATGAATTAGAAAAAAAATTGGCCATGCAACCACTTTGTTGTATATGAGTTCCAAGAATTATCTTATCAATAATAACTAGAGGGAGGCTATAACTGCCTTAGATTCCCAGGACTGGTGCTCAGAGAGGAGGGTTCTCATTCCTAACTTATGGACGACAGTGACCTTTTGAAAAGTACCTGATCTATAGGTTTATAACACCACCACCACCATCCCTTGCTTAGATATAACTAACAAAATCATCTAACCAGGCCAGCACTGCTTCTGGTATGACAAAAGGTGTGTAGAAAAACATAAATATGGAACTAATCATTAATTTTACTCACTAAAAATACAGGAGAATTTGCTCTGGAGTTGGGGGACTCTCTGCACTCACTCATATGATGCCTGATTTGTGTCTCCACCTATTATTGCTCTAGTAGTGAAATAATATTCATTCACAGGGTAACTTTCTTCCAA
>NW_007033882.1:0-969 GCF_000164805.1 Carlito syrichta
CACCCTGAGTGGGTACACCATTCTAGGCTGGGGTTTTGGAAGGTGATGGGGTTGGCATTGATAAGGTGCCTGGTAAAATCCCATGGCTAATTATAATTAAACAAAACTTTATTTCCCTTTTTACAGGATCATAGCGAGCCAAGACAGGGTAGTGGGGCAACAAAACGATTCCTCTTCAGGGCTCTTCTGCATGGGATGGTAAAACAGAGTACTACTTGGGAAATTCTCTATTTATATGAGTAGTGAGCAACATGCCACAACCTCCCATTGAGTATTGCACTTAAAAATGAACTTGGTAGGACACGTGTCACAATGTTTAAATATGATTTTTATGAATGACCTAAAATAGTGGTTCTCAGTTTGGATTGTAGGGCATTGGAAAGGTCTGGAGACATTTGCAATTGTCATGACTGGGGGTTGTTAATGGTGTCTGGTGGATAGAGGCCAAGATGCTGCTAAATTTTGGTCAATGCATAGGAAAACCCTTTAAACAAAGCTTTATCCCATTAACAATGTCAGTAGTGCTTGGATTGAGAAACTCTATCCTTGGGGAAAAAAAGGGTGCTAAAATTTTATTTCACGGTCTCAGAACAAATTATTTAGTTATTTACCTAATATAAGTGATATATGTTTTTAATGAAGTAGAAGAGTTGAGTTCGTAAAATGATGTCTTTCTTTAGGTACTGTGTGTGTGTGTGTGTGTGTGTTGCCAAAACTAAGTATAATAGTGTCTTGGCCAGCTCCCACTGCCATAACAAAATATCATAGACTGGGTGGCTTAATAACAATAATGTATTTTCTCACAGTATGCAAATAGAGGCTGGACTTCTAAGATCAGCATGTCAGCTTGGCTGGGTTCTGGTGAAGGTTGAACGTATTCTATACCTGGTGTGCAGCCTCCTTCTCACCGTGTCTTCATTTGACAGAGAAAGAGAAGAGAGGGAGGGAGGGAGAAAGGGAGAGAAGGAG